>NC_091536.1:22576060-22879090 GCF_042242935.1 Bactrocera oleae
TAAACATTTTTCATCGTGTTGTCGGAAATGTTGATGATGTCAGTTGTGTGATCATTTGCTACAAATTCCCTTCTTATACTTTTATGTCAGTGCACAAGAGTATACATTTTAGCTTAGTTCGCCTTATTATTTTTTGTAATATCTTTAAATAATCGAGGTAGACATATTATTGTTACACCATATTCATTCAAGTTTTATTATATACTTTACTATGTATAAAGATATATCAAAATTGGCATTGTCCTAAAACTCTTCTTGATATGTTTAAGCTTAGCGTTTCAAGAAATGATATATACAGTACGTTTAACCACTTAACTAAATTACGTGCAAATTGGGTTATGACCGTGCCCACTATTCGTATCAAGGATGGCATGAAATTACTTAACGATATATAATTTTCTAATGAATAACGTCAAAAATTAAGTATGCAAGCTAACGATTTAGATCATACTAGGGCAGTTTCAAAAAGACCAATTAACCTATTTCACATTACAATAAATGACCCAAGCACGAGAAAACAAAAAAATTTACATACTTTTAATATGAGTGAAACAGTCAATTATAGATGAACAGAACTATTATAATCTTGCGTAGTATCGAAAGAGAAAGCAAACATTGTCACTTGGGTTCACATCGTTGAAAATCCGTTTTTGAAAAAACAATAACCAATGAAATGTAAAATATATTCATACGTAGATTGCCTTTGATATTTCGGGATTTGACAACCAGTACATTAAATTCTGAGTGGTCCACAACCATTTGTTTGCCAGTTGTCTTTCAAGAAATTAGGAAAGCCAACCGCCAAAGACGAATCACTCTACAGCACAACAATGCGAGCTCACACACGTCGACTGAAACAACTGCATTTTTGAGCACTCAAAACATCGATGTGATGAGTCATCCACCGTATAGTATTGACTTGGCACCGAGTGACTTATTTTTATTACCGTACGTAAAAGATAAACTAAGAGGTCAACGTTTTTCGACACCTGAAAAGGCAATTGCTGCGTTCAGAACGCATGTTTTAAACATACCTCAATTAGAGTGACAAAAGTGCTTCGGCAATTGGCTCAAACGCATGCAAAAGTGTACAGATCCTAATAAAGAATATTAAAAAAAAAATAAAGCGATTTTCAATGATTAAAACTCGTTTCTGTTCTCCAATCCCAAAATATAAAAGGCAACCTACGTAATTGTAAAATACACGTAATGCTAGCAGATGGTTCATTAGTCTGAATTGTAAAAGTAATTAGACCACAAGCAGTATTATTTTCTAAATAGGGGCACAAACTTGTTTCATCTTCTTTATATGTAAACTTTATTAAGCACATTATTAATTTAAATCAACTTACCGTTACTTCTCGTACTTTCACTGCTGCCAACATTGTTATCGTTGTTGTTATTGTTAAAGAAGTTGTCGGACAATGAGTCATCTTTACTTTGGTTGACACTTCGGCTGACACGGTATCCATTGGCGCCGCCACGGTGGGGAGGGGGGAGAAAGTAGAGTTACCAGTGCCAAAATCAAAGCTATTGTCGCTGTCCGCTAAATCTGTCGCGACGTCTGTACCTAATCGAGAAAATGGTAACGGGGTCGAAGGCGTTACTGTTGTCAATTCTACGTCTCTGACTGTCGTTTGGACTACCGGTGTGCTGTTTCCTTCATTTTCAAAGTTGGTAGCCAAGAGCAAGACTGGCGCTTTGGACGTTGCTGTTGAGTTTGCAGCAGCATTTATCGGCGGAGTAGTTGTTGTTGCACTATCAATCTGAGCCGTTGTTGTTGTTGTTGTATCCGCAGTCGTTGAGAAACCCTGTATAGGCAATACGTTGCGTTCGATTTCCGTGCGCCAACCCTTTCGGCTATGCAAAAAAATCTGCTTCTGATTATGGAACCAATTAATAAAAACTGGCGGGTCCAATGCCTGACTAATTATGCAACGCAGCTTTACTCGACTGCCAGCCTTGACGTGTTGTGTAGGCTCGCCAATCAATTCCGTTTTCGGTTCTGCACCAGCAAGCAAGTGACGGCGACAGTGTGCAACGGTCAGCACAATGAAAAGGAAGGGCGAAACACGCAGAATCATGTAGGTATAGGTAATATTAATGCGTAACCAAGCGTCAAACATCGGATGCATTAATTGTGATTTCAAGCGTGTTTCAATGTTTTTGAGTGTAAGTAAGCAATTTTTCGACATTTTTATGCGAAATTAATACGATGCGTTCGGAAATGTTTGCAGTAGATAAATATAAATTAAGCAGGAAATTAAGTTAATGGAAATTCGGTCAAATTGAATTAGCATATTATTAAGAATAGGCACATATACATAAATATTTACATAGGCATGTGAGTACAAGTATATGCTGATTGAATGCAACCATCACTGAATTATATACAATAAATATTACGTGCCATGTTTTGTCCGGCATAAACTATTAAATTCTTAACCGATTTTAATAAGATAATATAGGATAGTTTATGTCTCAATTATGTTAAAAGTGAAAACAATTCATAAATAATAAAATAAATATTTTTTTAAATCATAACTATGTGGTCTAAATTCATGTGTGATTCATTTAAATTATTACTTTTCTTATTATTACTTCAATGAAATGTAGGTATATATAAAAAAAAAACAATATATATATATATACTGATTGTTATTAATGAGCAAGGCGTTGTTTTTTTTTCTGGTACGCTCCATGTGGAACCGGTAAGGGCTCAAGTTCAACCCTTGGATGCTTATACTGGCAATAACTTTTGTGTATTTATTTGTAAATAATATTTTCACTGTATTGAATAGTTTGTTATAATAATATTTATGACCGGATCTTCTATTTATAAATTTAAATTTTTCTTTTAAAAGCTTTATCATAGATCTAAATAATTTGTTGTTGTTGTTGTTGTTGTTCAATATTACTTACCAACTACCCGCAATGTGACAATGGCACTCGACTTTGGCTCTGTAGATACTTGACATTCGTAGGTGCCTTCGTCTTTAAGTTGAACATATTTGATTTGTAGTGACCAACGATCAGGATTCGGTGCGAAAATTGGCTGGAATCTCTGGTCAGCAATGAAAGTCATCTGATCAACTGTTAAAATGTGTCCATCGCGTATTCGTAACCAGGATATCGGTTTTCTCAGGATCTGCTTCACCTGTTCAGCCAAATATAGTACAAATTTGCTGATGTTTTTTTTACAACTGATTTTCAACATGCTCATATGCAATATATGCGTAATAATTGACTCAATTATGAAATAAGTTTGGGTTTCACGGGATAAAAAAACACAAAAAAAAAATGTTACTGTCTTATTTCTTCTATAACATCTCTAGAATATTGTCTTAAATTCTCAAGTTGATCCCTGTATTAGTTTTGGAAGTACAGCTTTAAAAAGTTGCGCGCTCGAGATCAGCTATGAAGTCACTTAAAACTTTAAAGGCGCTTTCTCGAAACTGTGTTTTCAAAGTCATTTGTCAAGATTTCTTCGCGAACTACACAACCGATCTTAATGAAATTTTACACAGGTCTTTAGGTTATAATTTACACGGTCTGGCTGTGAACGATTTTTGTTTTTGTTCAATTACAATTATTTAAAACAGAAAACGTCGAGAAATTTTCACCAAAATCTGCGTTTTTTTTTTGTAAAAAAATCTGCTAAAAATACAATTCTCACTTTATTTGTTTTTTCTCCGTCCAATATCTGGTTAATGGTCTTAGTTCAAACACGTATTTTTTTCTTTTACTTTTTATGATTCAGTCAGCAGTTCTGCTGGCGTTTTGTGATCACAAACTTAAAAATCCTACTTACATTACATGGGAGAAAGGCATGTGTGCCTGCTTGACTGATCACTGTTTGGTGATCGTCGATTGATGGAGTGGGCTGTGGTGCTGTGGTTGGTGATGGTCGTTTCGTCGTTGGCTTCGTTGTTGTTGGTGATACCGTTGAAAACGAAAGCTCTTTTGTTGTGGTGTGTACAATTTCCGGTTCATCGAATGCTATTGTTACATCCATTGTTGTGTCCGAATAAGGTCTGGTTGTCAAAATCGTCGGTAGAATATTCGAACTTCGTAATGTATTATTTTTATTTTTTGCTGTTTGGTTCGAAAACACTACGATTTCTTCAAAGTCGGTGTCATTGCCGATCAAATAGTTTTCGGTTTGTGGCACAACTTTCATTGCTCCAACAGGTGCAATTGTTGTTAAATTTAATTGCTGTTGCTTCACTTGACGAGTGCTTTGTTGACGTATTTTCCTCACCGAATGTGTTTGCTGTTTCAGCGTCATATTGCTAGCAGTGTTTGATGCCTCTAGACTAACTAATTTGCTATTGTTATTATTTAAGTGGTAGTCATTGCTGTGTCTGCTTTTTCTCTGAGGCTTGTGACGCTGTTGTGTCTGTAGTATATGCTGATATATGCTACAAATATGTTTAATGTCATGCTCATCTACAATGCTGTTGTCGTCATCAACTTTTCGAACCAATGATTTTTTGTTGTAGTCGTAATTGTAATTACATTTTTTATTGTTAATATTGTAACCTCTGTAGAGATGTCGGATATCAGTCACGTTTTGATGATTATTATATGCGTATTCTTTATTTCTACTAGTAACTGGAAATAATTTGAGCTCTGTTTGCGTTGTAGATGGAGCTGACAGCGCTGGCGTAGCACCTGTCACTTTGGATGAAACTACGTTTAATTCAATTTTGGATACCAATGAATTTCTTATGGTCATTATTGTTTTTGATGTCAATTCTGTTGTTGATTCTGTGACCTTATCAATTGTTTCCGTAGAATTTGTCGACTTTGTTGTCGCATTAACTTTCGTTATTGATTGCTCTGAACTTCTATTGAATGCTTTGAGTTTTTTTGATGCCATAGTTAGTTGTGTTGTAGGCATAATAAAAAATTCGGCATCCTCAGAAGTTTTATGTAAGTTTCCTTCAACGCCTTGAAGACATAATTCATCTTTACGTTGCTGTTTCATTGCATTTGATGTCATTGATGCCTTTGTTTTAACTACTATATCCAAATTTAGTTGGCGCGTTGGTGTCGGCACTCTTGTCGACTCCTCCGAATGCAATGCAGAAATGTCTTTAGCTCTTCGATACGTTTTCAAAGGGTTTGTTGCTATGCTTACTTCCATATTAGCTGGCACGAGTGTTTTTGATACCAGCGGTATTGAAGCAGTTGCCACGGTCTTCTCAGCCCTCACTGTGGCTCTCTCGATAACATTCAACGTCGAACCTGTGACATGATAAATGTGATAACTAGCAAGTAACATATATAAATCACAGTATATTGTTTACATATAAGTGTTGTTCAATGTTATAATTCATGGCCAGTAATTAATTTTTTAGAACATAAGCTTTGTTCTTATTTTTTCTGCGGTCGAAATTGTTAAAGTGAAAAATTCACACAATCTGCCCAAGAATATTAAGCCATGCGAAACGCATACCTAACCTACTTACATATATGCCGATGCCCATAATTACGGAATGGATAAAGCTGTTGCAGCAAAGAACTACTAACAATGTTATTGAAATACGATGCTCATTGAGATTTAGGCACACTGCTATTGTATTTTCGCTCTTCTACAGAAAGCACGTGACTGTCTTGCTTTAATTGCAAGATCTCTCAAATCGCTGTGTGTGTCTGGACAGCGAGACTATTTAAAAATTAAATAGTAATCGTTGCCATTAGAGCGAGTAATAAAAATGACGTGACAGACTTTAATTTTAACAGCAATAACAGCATTTAAACATAATTCAGTTAGTTACAATTAATAATATATCTGTAAATTTGCCTTGGTTGTCTGGTTCTTGGCGTAAACGATACCAAAATTCCAGCATTACGAAAAATTATTTAATTTAATTCACATTTTTTCTTACTTACCTGGAATGAGTGCTAAAACGCCGAATAGAATCCACCAGTTGGAAGTATTCATACCTTTCAAAGCCATTAAATCTTTGTATTGGTTCGAAAGTATGAAGTAATTAATGTCTGCTGCTATATACTTGTACACATATGTACCATATATCAGCGCAAAAGAGTTGGTAACATTCATATAGTTTCTAGTCAAATTCAGACTGAATAAGGTCGATATGCAATATTTCGAATTTCATGATCCACCGCATCACAAATTAATTCAATCTCTGTTTGTGAATAAATCAGAATAACCGAATTTCGAAGTGTACACAGTAACTCGGAATATTTACTTTGTTTTACTGTTTGATTGTTCACTCGAAATTACGCCTACCTTGAAAAAGGCCAAAGGAAACAATTATGTATTTGTACATTTACACTATTGAGCTCGTTCATTGCGGATTTCGCGGATTTTGTGAGAATAACCAGTTATACAGTTTTACTTTAGTTAATAATTGAATTGTTAGAAATTTGAATTTCTTTAAATATATTCACTTTGACTGCAATTTTTGATATACCCTTATACTACTGGTGGGTTCAAGGAACTGCGACTGATTTGAGTTTTGTGAAACTTAGAGCAGTTCAATATGTCTGCCAAAATATATATGTTCGCCCTAATTTTCTCCTTGTAGTCTCAACTTTTGGCTTCAAAAATCACTTCTTGGTTAATTTAAAAAAAAAAAATAGTTTTTAAAAATAAATTTAAAAATTTGAATAAATAAACTGAAATTGGTATTTAAATAAGCATATGCATGTACATTTAAATCACAGAGCTATCCAGTTATTAAGCAAATAGTAGCCTCCAATGTTTCATTCAAAAGATTTTACTCTTATTAAACGATTTTAGAACGCACGATTAAGAATTTAACCTAACATATACCACTTTTTCTAGATTCTACCAAGCTGTTGTATGGTAATCTGTGTAAACTTTTCTTGTGTCATATACATTTTTTAAAGTATAATTTCAAAAAATTAAAATAACATTTTTACGTTGTTCCCTTCTGAATACTCTACGGTTATATATGTAAATATTGTGTAAACAAACATTTTTTAGTATATAAGTACATAAACATATGTTTCACATAGATTTTTTTTTCAATTATTTAATTTAATTTCATTTCATTTTGTTTTAAATTCTAAAACCAACACTTAATAACGCACCAAATGTTGATAAGCGTTTGTACGCAAATTTTATCGTTTCGATTACGCCACTTTGGCCAATTAAACCCTAATACACTAAACAATTAAATTAAGTTCACACTATTAAGTGTTGCTATATTGGCACTAATTGCTTTTTATATTTCCATTTCGCATGTACTCAGTTGGTCACAGTTACAATCAGTGTTTCGGACCAACGTGTCGTATGAGCAACTCAAAATTACGGACGGATTACTATGTTTGCATGTATTTAGAAGAGATTTACTAACACTTTTCACAGTTTACATATTTTTATATGGCAAGGACTGCTATTTACCGCGCGAAACGATGCATCTGCACGAGATGCTGCTCGTTAACTGATAATAGTATTCAACTGTAGCTTCCACTGGTGTCCGCATTTTATACTTTATTCGAACCTGTTAGCAATGAGGGAATATATGTTGAGTTTTAATTCGTTAACAGTGAGAGACAAAACCAAAATTACGCTAAGATAAGTTATACGGAACATTTGTCTCTAGTTATTTCATTCTGTGTATGATTTAACATATGAGTGATTGTCTTTCAACAAAGCTTATCTATAACGGTCGTATAAAAATTGTAAACAGCACTTTAACACAAACATAAGCTAAATTTGTATTGAAGACAAACTGTAATAAGTTAAAGAAAACCTCCAGTTTAGATAAGTATCACTATAAAGCAAAGTATACCGTGATATTCACACACACTCTCTCTCTCTCTCTCTTAACTTTCTCTCTGTTGCTGTTACATAACAGAAAGGATGCTTTAAACAAAGCTATAAACGACTAAAATTAGCAAGACAAAACATGTAAAAATTAAACACACACAAGTGTTATTTTCATCATAATCAACACGCAAACCGCAGATATCATAAATCGAGCACAAGCTATGTACATGCATACGTATGTTATTTATATATACATATGTATGTATTTACAGACAGTATAAGGACGAACAGCATTTTTTGAGAGCACGAAACTGTTAACAAATGCGACTTTCATATGAAAATCAATTCGTTTAAACATGTGTTGAGCACATGTATGTCCACTTAAATGCCGGTGTAATACATACATATTTATATTCATTCATATTAGCACATGATGTTTGTGAGAGAAGCAGAATGCATTATAATTACCCACTAAATATTTTCACCAAAATCGATTGAATTCGATTTATTTGTTATTATGTGTTATTCTGAAAAAGCAAAAGCTAACAAACTGGTAGGGAGCGACTTTCGATTGTTGATTTGAAACTCATACATTGGGTTAAGAGCTTGCATATAGAAAGTGTGATTCGTTAAATACATGCGAATTAAGAGAATTCATCGCTTTGTAACTACGAATATAGGTAAGTAGGTAGTTGTGGCTAAAAAAGTTCTAACCTGACCATATCGGACCTGCACAGACAAAACCACAATTGACAGGTGGCTTAACACTTGTATGTAGGTTAAGATAAGTCAAACAGCTGCCAAAAACATTTGCACCATTCCACTAAATACATTTACCGCATATGTATGTATGCACGTGTCGTTTCATTGTACTCTACTTCACAACAGCTTGAGTTAATATGTTCATTCTGGATTAACTGCTTAGGCGCAGGCAATATTACAATATTACGGAAAACTATAATAATCGGAATGGATATTAAAGTAAGTGCAAGGAATTTCTTATATATGTATATATATATATAGGTATATAATAACTTTGTGAATTTTCGTATGCTTATTTGTAATTTGGGCGTGGCATCAGACGGGTTAATGTAATAGGTCAAGCTTCGGCCATAAAAAAATATATAGCAATTGAATGACTGCCAATTAGCAAAAGTGCGAAGTGAAAAGGTAAAAACAAGACAATGACATGAGCCATTGAGTCTGGACATGTTCTAAAAAAAACGAGTATGTAAATATAAAGAATCATAACAGTCATAAAAAGTACCACGTTACGTCTGAGGGAAAAATGATGTGTGTTGAAATGTGAGCGGAAAAATTTGTTTAAAAATCCAGCTGGCAGCAATTGCTGATACAAAATGCGGCATAGGGTGTAGTTGGTCAACAAGTTAGCCGAGTATGTGCATATGCTTGAACAAGGCTATGTGCGATACACATAAAACGCACATAAAACATAAAAATTTAGTTAACTTTCTTTAATTGAAAATATCACAAGAATCTTTGGTTCGTAAATATCTTTTTTATTAAATAAAAATTTGATCAAAAATTTTCAAACTAATTTTGGAAGAACTTGGGTATGCCACGTGCACGCTACATATTTTAATTTTGTACAAGTCGGAATGTCTGATGAGAATGGCGAATAATTAATATGGCCCACTTGTTTTAGCTTAACGTAACACCCGTCATAACAGAAATTAAAAATGTTCGCGTTTGCCACTGAACGCACTGTTATAATTACTGCATGGTACAAATGTTGGATTCGCCTTGACAAAGTAGCAGCGTCGCGCGAACACTGTCAGGTTGACAGTTTTTAACTGAAGGCCAAAACTTAAATTACAACAACACAACTAAGGCCAGTAAACGCAAACATTTGTGGGCAATAATTGGCAACTTTCAACACCAAGTCGAGATATTAAATTAATTTAGATGGTGTTGCAATCCAGGGGTGCAAATATAATATGTATATAAGACCAAAGTTAGACTATGAAAAAAATCTTGTTTTTAATTTTTTTTTCTTCATTTTTTACACACAGATATTCAAAACGATCTTTTTGGAGAAATCGAAAGCAAATATATCCTACATTTTGCTCCATACACCACCACGGTCTTGCTCATTTGATTGAAACAGCACAGTGTCAAATCTGGTAATACGGTGGCTGTAGCTGACGTTTGTGGCCTAATTAGGCAAATTCGTGCAGAAGTGTGAATCAAATTTCAATTAGGATATGATTCACATGTTTTTTTAAGATATACTAGTAGGCATCTCAGCTATCGCGAGCACTTTGAATCGACGATCTGCCAAATGAGGTTGTGTACTTTTATCGCGTTTCGGCGATACAAGCAACCGTTAGGTGAACAAAACTATTCTACTCTGTAGCAACATGTTGCAAGAATATAGAAGATGCTGAGGCCAAGCAAACTTTTGGAATAATATAACAAAAATATCCTTTTCATGTTCGGTGCTGGTTATGATAGTTGAGACAATGCAGTGCTCATCAAAGTAATTTCATTGCTCCATATACAGCTATTGGTGTGTTCGTTTTATTAGTTTTTGTTTTTATATGATATTCTATGATTTGCCTGTCGCTAAAGAAATTGCATTTGAAGTAGGAGAAGCGCACTGCATTCACGGTAATTGTTGAGCCACGGCGACAGCGATGGTCGCGGTATGTCAAAAGTGACATCTTAAAAAATATGTTGGCCGAAACATGAAATGGAAAACAACAACAGAAGAAGAGAGCAAACTCAAACGCTACGCGCACCAAACAGATTTTAGAACAATAAAGGCAAAAGTAGGGTGGCATACAGTTAAGCTTTAAACACATAGACTGCACAATAGCGAAATTTTCTTGTCTGCAAATAGCGTCTTAAAGCTAGCTGCTGGAACATTTTGAAGGCGGCAGCGTCATGTCAAACAGCCGAGCAGTATTTCGCTGTTGCCATACTAAAACTTTTCACTACAATAAAATTTTAATATGTGTGTATTTTAATATATTTTAATATTTGACAGATGCTGGTTGTCGTCTGTCGCCTTCATTGTGTTTCATGCATTACTGTGGCATAAGCAGCTATAACAAGTATAAAAAGTAGGAAAACTTAAGTGCCCGTAAAATTTCCCCAAGGCCTAATGATAAAAGTTTGCACTCTGCTAACCGCCAACATGCTCTTGGTCATTGCTATGCCAACTGGGCATCCAGCTTACTCCTTGTAAATGCAATTTCCCTGATTAGTATTGTTAGCTTAACCCTTCGTTTTTCTTTCCACTACGTTATATAACATGGAGCATAATAATGTTACTGTAGTTATTCCAGCTGTTTTATTATGGTAATAAATGCATTCCACTAGTCAAGGTAGCTTAGGTAAAAGGCAAAAGTAATCAAAGTAAAATTAAAAATGAGGTTATTTGACTAATACTTCGCTTACTGAATGCCATATAAATTAAGCCTTGATTCGTCTGCAATTTGTGAGTAGTTTGTGGTGGCGGTATTGCAGTTTATTATATTTTTACTTCATCTTGCATGACATATGTAGCCACCTCCGTCCCTTGTCTTGAGTATGAACCAATTCGCTTGCTTTTAGTAATGGCATTAATGTTATTGTGGTAGTACTTCTTCTACTTCTTCAACTTCCAAAGTTGTCTGCTTCTTTGAATTTTCTGGTGGTTTTGTTTGCTCACAGAATTATTTGCATCGCAATTCTTGTATTGTCCTATTTAATTCTACAACATCTCTAGAATATTGTTTTAAATTTTCAAGTTGATACCTTGAAATACAAAAATTTCAATATTTATGCCGCTATAAGGTGATGTAATTATAATCACTTTCTCTTCATTTAATGACTATCAGAAAATCCTACTGGTAAACGCTCCTGTACAATGAAACTAACATATAGCAATATGGTGCGTGCGATGCATAACACGAAAAAACGCTGGTGGGAATTGAGCACAGCAATGGCGCGATGCCAGCACAGCAAATTGACTTACAAAGCTTAGAATGAAGCATAATTATGAGAAATTCTCATTACTATGAATTAATTACATGTTCACTTGTGCACGAAATTCCCATAAAAATTCTTTTTAATTGTGTTTCAAAATCCTACGAATGTCATTGGGTTCATTTGTATAATTTAAATGTATCATACATACATATACATACATTTATGTGTGTATATGTATACATACATGTATGTGTGTATATGTATATGTAATATCTAATGAAAGCTTAAGAGGAGCACTCCTTAAATTTAATAGTAACCAAAGAAATGGAAATAACTACGAATAAGAACACTTATATCTTCTTAGCACTTATGCTGTGTCCTTCAGAGCTTCTGAACAAGTGCATGGAATGCGACTTGACTTCCAATATGAGAAAAGAATTTAAATGACGCATTGGAACTTTTAGATTGTTTTTTTATTATAAGTATGTCGTAACTATGTACTCGTATGTAGAAATATGTGTTGGATTTTGTAGTTATTATGGCAGTTAGTTTGTTTGCTGGTTTGACAAAAACATAAATAAATGTTATGGCAAAACATATTCAAAACAAAAGTCAGAACAGTGTATAGAATTTTATTCATATCTTAATCACAGGAATCAGCAAATAATAGAAGTATACAAACCATTGACGTTCCACTATGTTCTGTGACTTTGTCGTCATTACGCGTCTATTGATATCGCGTTTGCAACCTTTTCCTTATTATACATTTCGAATATGCTTAGGCTTTAATAGGTTCCTCAACTATTTTCTGCGAGAAGAAGTGTGAATAAACTTTTTCAGCTGTGTCGCAACTTTTTCTTATTCATTTTTTTCCCAATCGCTATTCATAAGTTTTTAATGTCTACTCAAACAATTTTACATGCACATTTTATGCTCTATTCGCTTTTTCTTTTGTTGCGAGAGTTTGCCATCTTTCGTGCTTAAGAATGCAATACTGAAAATTTTTACGCAACAACATCTGCGTCACCTTACAATCAATGAAGATATTAAATGAGTTGGAAGTAAGTTTAAATAAAAAAGTAAATAAAAATTCTAAGAACATAGGGTAAAATATCACCAATACCATCGGCGCCACATGTTGTAAAAACTGCCAAAGAGATATTTCTCACCTAACGGTTATTTGTAACACTTTATACTAATAAATATCAAAAGGAGCAGAATGATGAGACGAATCTGGATGTCGTTTCGTACAAGCGATATCTTGAGTTAAAATTGAGATAACTTGATAAATTTTTGAGTATGCCGGTATAACTTTGGTCTAGAACCTAACTACTTTAGTGGCATTAAGTAAACATGTTGGGTCAGGAATGTGGTTGGTGCTAAATATTAATGATATGGGTTCTTATGCTCTCCTAACCTCCATATGCCCAATTTAACGATTTTAATGTTTCAATAACCCCTTTAAATTGCTAGAGTATGCAATCACTTACTTATTGTTGTAATTTTTTAAATTAATAAGAACGAGTAGACAATTCTTTTACACTGAAAATGTACGTAATAAAATTTGGTTAGTTTAATAATGGGCTAAAGGCTGCTAGCAATTCTATGCAGTGTTCAGAATCAGGAGACTACAAAAACATAGGTACTACGTTGTAACATTATAAGCTGGCTGTGGTAATTTTTTTGCTTATTCAAGCATTATAAACCGCTGACGACTGCAACTTGTTGCATGCAACACACGAAAAATTAAACCACGAAAACAATACCCTTCAACGATAGCGTCAAACGCTGTGATATATTGGGATTTATGTGAGAATGTCAGAGCAGGCACAACAGCAACGATGTTTTTCTCCTCCAATGCTTGTAAGCATTTATGTTCCAATTTGTATTCATGTTACTTGTGTGTAGTATGTACATACATACATGCCCATTGCAGCATGTGTCAAAAATGTTTCTATGAAATGTTCATTACGCATAGTTGCTTTTATATTTATATTTGTCCAAACCATTAAACTTGCTTTTCGAATGCTTTAAAAAATCACTTGTGTTATTATAGCACGAAAAATGGTATTATCTGCAGTTTATGCTATAATTAAAATTTGCTGAGGTCAGTAAAATGCTATACTTATAACAAAATTTATTATTGAATTTTTTTTTTTTCAAGTCAGAAAACAATTATCTGCTAATTATATTCTTGAAATTGGGGTTTTTATTTTTATTTTGTACAAAAATTGTTTTCTTTCACGAAATTTGGCGTAAACGTGTCCACTTATGTGCCAAATACACTGTATTTTTATACCCTGAAGAGGGTATATTAAGTTTGCCTTGAAGTTTGAAACGTCGGAGCCCATATAAAATATATACATAAATGATCAGCATGATGAGCTGAGTCTCTTAGTTTTCGAGATATGGATCTGAAATTTAGCATATAACCTTTTCTCACCAAGAAGCTGCTCATTTGTCGTATTGGCCGATATCGGACCACTATAGCATATAGCTGCCATACAAACTGAACAATCGGAATCAATTTCTTGTATGGAAAACTTTTTCATTTGACGAGGTATCTTCACGAAATTTGGTACGGACCATCATCTAAGATATTATTAGAATCTCCGAAGAAATTGTTCAGATCAGATCACTATAGCATATTGCTGTCATACAAGTAACAAAAATTATTCAGATCAGATCACTATAGCATATTGCTGTCATAAAAGCTGAATGATCGGAATTAAGTTCTTCTAAGCAACCTTTTGTATTTGTGAAGGGTATTATAGCTTCGGTTCAACCGAAGTTAACGTTCTTTCTTGTTTAATTTAAAATATGAAAAAGGAAACCTTATTTTAACTTAAAATCAAAAAAAAAAAAAACACGTAAGTTCCAAAAAAAAATCTCACATTAAAATTTCTGATGTTATAAATGCTATGCTAAATTTGCTCAGAAAATGCAAAAAGAAAACTCACTAAACGAATCAAAACTGCTGCTACTACGAAGTTAAAGGCAGATGAAAGAAGAAAGGCGCGTTGAATCGTTTTTCAGCTGTTTAGTTTAAGAATTTTTGGGGCGAAGAATTTTTATATTTTCACTGCTGCTATTTTTTAGCAAATGTTACAATTATCGGTTAATTATATCCTTGAATTAACGACTCATACTAAGCCGTTCTAAGGTGGTTTTTAACTGGCTGCAGTTTTGCCTGTATGTGTAAGTGTACATATTTATACTTGTATGTGAATACGCTGCTATAAATTGTGTGCAATTGAGTTTTTGTAAAGCACTTTCAAATGAAACATGAACCTTTCGGTATAGTATTTGCAAACCTAGAATAAAATTTTGTGAAAAATATGTTCAGTGTGAATAAGAGCAATAATTAGTGCCCGAAACAGATACCAATCGCAAAAAAGTGGCAAAAAACCACTAGCAGCCGTAAAATGCAACTGACAGATGGAAGGCCACCCTCTGTACACACGTTCTTAAATGCAAACTAGTTATGCATTTCATGCAATATATAAAAACTGGATATGCAACAGCCAGCTTTTGGGTAAAATATACTGGACATGGATTGTGCTAAGTCTATAAATACAGATATACAATTGAAGTTGTAAATTTTCACTTCTTTCCTGAGGTTGGCCCTCGCTTGTTAAAAAATCTTGCTACATAATGTGGTGAGATGTAGTACATACATATGTCACAATGAGTAGGAGAATATGAGAAACCACCAACTGCAACACAAAAGCTATGACAAACGAATGCAAAACCACAAAGAAAGCAGAAATGTACCGAAATATACGACTGTCTGATCCAGAGACACGAGATATAGAGGGGGTAAAGCTAGAGCGGTGCAAACAAACATTTCATGGAAATTTCTGCAACTGTAACATTTTTTGCTTTCGTCCAAAATAATATTATAATCAATATATTGGCGCTATACCTTTTTTACATATAAAATACTACACGAGTATATATCTAGACATAATACAAGAAACCTTGAAGAAAGATATCCCCGCTAGCAGTCGAAAAGATATGTCTTCTGTATGTAAGTCCAAGGTCTATGCCAAAGGTGATGGAATTTAACCCCTTTAATTTAAAATTCAAGCTAATTTTTTTTCAAATAAAAATATTTTATTCAAACTTTCTATTATTCCAAAGATACATATTTGATAAAGAATTTCTATAGTATCTAATGTTTAACTGTCTTCGACTTCCGTACTTGTTGTGATTAGTTTGTTGCTAGCTGGATTAAGAGACTTGAACAAAAACTCAAGCTTGGACAAGTTCTGAATGAAATAATATTACTGTTAAAAACTCCAAACGAATAAAGGAGAGTGATTCCATTACTTCCTCTTATAGGAATATCAATATAAAGATTTCTTACAAAATTACAAGATTATAAACCGAAGTCTGAAGAGTATGGAAGAGTGCTGCATCCAGAAAACTCAAGGATTATCTTGTGCTCTACTAGATTAGCGTCACCAATATATAGCCATGTTTACAGGTTTTCAATATTTAGCTTTGTGACACTTCATGTATGAGGTATCAAGTGTCACGTCACAAGCTTTGCCTGGTACTATGGTACTATGTATGTTCTAACCCAAAATTTAAGAATAAAGCAAAATATCTAAACGCTAAAACTTCTTGTGTCAGCGGCTGCCATAAATAATCGAAGAGATTGGTTTGAACATAGGGGACCATATTTTTCCCGGCAAAATCCGGGACGGTTTTTTTTAATCATCGATTTTTTCCATATTATAATTCCTTCATAGTCTCGACATATTATATAATAGGTGAGCGAGCAACACATTTTTATTTTCTATGCCCAGGACGTTCGGGATGCTTAACCAAACCAAACCGGGACGAATGGTCAGCTAAGTTTAAACTCATGCGCAATAAAGCTTGCAAATAAATCTGTCGAAAACCCAAAGTCTGGAGAATTTCTTAAAAAATGTTTAATTTTAAGGTTTTCACTTTTTCTATTTTTTAGCAGATGTGTCATATCTAATCATTCACGATTTTATGTTTATTCACAAACAAAGAAGCTATAAGTACACACATAACCTATTGAGTATACTTGTTATTTCCTTTTAATCTTTACATTATATTTATTTTATGTTTGTATTGTATTTGTTTCCACTTTGTACATTGAAAGAGCTAGCAATTTCTGTGAAAGCAATTGATTTTCTTGCCTTTGGCAGCTAGCGAATTTAAATCAAATCCCAGAGAAATAAAAATAAGAGTGCACAGTTTCCAATCGGTTTCTTAGTTTTATTACTCATCTTTTCTTCTCCTTTCAACTGGTATATTGATATATTTTTTGCTGACGTTTAAAACGTACACAAAATTTTAAATTCTTAGCAGTATTGTAGAAACCTATAAATATGGGATAAACTCGGGGAGGAACACTTTATTTAACCGATTCATTTGATGGATTATGTAGTATCTTTTCAGCAAAACGGAATCATAACATCTGACATTCTGAAATAGCAGCTACATTCATTCAACAAATAAAAAGGGGAAGAATCAAAGGGAGTCGTACAAATAGTGAATAGACGCCAACATTATTATGCAGCAATATAAAAATAATTATATCTTTAGCTAAAGGCAATAAGGAATAATGGCATCAGATCTACATTTTAAAGTGTGACATATGTATAATCCAAGTCCAGGTGCTACATTTCTTGGCACTTACTTGCAAAAATTGATAATCACATTTTAGTAGCAAATCTAAAATCACTTGCTTGACATAGCAACAAAGCAAGTACAAACTGAAATTACGACATCAACTGAAATAAAGGGAGAAACTGTATTTGCTGCAGACCTTGCGGGATAGCGCCAACACATCGAAATGCAAACAAGCAGGTGTTGCGTATACGCTATGACAATAGGTTTTGGACAAAGCCGTGCCAATAGCATGTTGTGCATGATTGTGTGTCCCTCTTATAAAGCTTATGTAAGGATATGTGTGTCTTGCTGTGCAGTAACAATAGTATTAACCGCAAATGTTTAAATTTCCGGATACTCAGTCGCCTACTGCGCAGGTTTTTGCTTTTAAAATTGAAGTCACAGCTTAAATACTTAAGAAGAAATACGTACAGTCAACGGAGCTGTGCATTATTAATTTAAATAATCGTTTGTTGTTAGTTTTTCTGATATAGTACTACAGTTACAAAATAGTAGTTAATCCATTGAAATAAACTTAACTAACGCGGATTTCTTATAATCATTTCTATAACAAAAATCGTAACAATGGATTGAAGCATAATTATTCAATATATCAATTTGATGAATTAGTAATAATAGTGTTAAAATGAAATTTAGGTGAGCAGTAGAGTAGTAGGTTTATAAATACAAAATTAATAATAGAATTAATAATATAAGTTGCATAGTTTCTATATATTCCCGGAAAAATAAGTAAAATTAGGCAACACAATGATTTCAGCACTTCCGCTGCTGTGTTTAATTACTTGTTTGTTTTGTCTTGGTATGTGAAAAGAACGCTAGTTCACACCTGAAAATATCGCTTTCCTCATCATTCTTAATGAAAATTCAGGAAAACAGCAGTTGCACCATCTGTTACAAATGTTTCGATTTAGCACGATTCTCTTAAAAATTATGTTTTTTTCACGGATTTCAATTTTTCTTTAGCTACGCCTTAGCTCTTCAGATTTTTCCTTGAAATAAAGTAAATAACAAAACCAAATAAATAAATTGATACTTATCAATTTTTGTAATGTTAAACAGGTATGCATATACCGCCCACATCCTCCCAGACAAGAGTCGAAACTCCCTGGCGCAGATACAGAAACAAACAAAAAATCATGTTGTCAATGGCTTTTTTCGAAGCTTATTTAAATATTTCAATTAGATTTCTTCTCACGTAATATTGATAAATTATTACCAAAATTTGTAATACGCTGCCAATGCTATACTCCATCTAAGCACAGCTGTGCGAAACCGAAATTTGCTGAGTGATAATAAAAATGGTGTAAGCACTTAAGAAATGGCTGCTAGGCGCGGTGGCACTGCGTGGAGGGTATTAAAATTGATTTTTTCGTTATATATTTCTGGTGTTCAAAATATTGCCAAAACCTATTCCAAAAATTGTATTAGAATCGGAAAAATTGGTACACACATGCATAACGCCATTCAGGTCGCTTCAGCTTATTCTATACTGCTCGCTTGATTTTACACCTTCTTTATGCTTGACGGTGAAATCGGTTCTTATTTTCCTCTAGCCGTTATATTCAATAAAATATTTTTTTTTAATTTGACAGCGGTTTATTTTGAAATACATATTATATATACATATGTATATATGCAACGACTTTTAGCAAACAACTAAACTGAATAATTACTACTTAGTTTATATACGCTGTAAGAGAAAAAAAACTAATTGCCGCGATGTAACAGCAAGTGCTCTAGTTATGACTAACAGTGGAAAAAGTGAGCAAAACGAATTATGCGCATGTCCTGCCGCTCATACTCCTTTCTTTGTACGCTTCGACACAAAAAAAAAACAGAAAAGAGAAACTGTTAAATACCATTGCACAGTTATCATTTCTCATGCAAAGGCAATACAATACGGTACGTGAGCGCATCGTATTTTTTGACTTTGCTCCCTAAGCAGACATTTAATTATTTTGCAAAAGCAATTTGTTTAGTTCAAGCATCTATTAGCACATTAATCAGTGTTAACGGTACATGTTTACGTGTGCGAGTTTTTATAATAAACAGATTATTTTCTAAGCAAATCTAGCCAAGTGAAAAATTAATGGCCAAACTATCTTAACTCAAGACATAACCAAATTAGTCAATTTGAAAATTTCAAGTCGATAAATTGATTTTCATTTTTAGAACTTATTGGACGAAGACCAGATATGTAACTTTTTTTTAAATTATTTTTATAAATAATAATAACGATTAAAAAGATCTTAAAAATATTTAAGCAAACATTCAGGCTAGGTAAGGAATCTTCGCTTATACAGTACCTACATATAAGTAGTATATATGTACGTAGCTACGCGTATGTAAGTATGATAACATAGCGGTGCTGAATGCAAACCTAAACACTGACACACGCAACTAAAATGAGCAACAATAGTTTCAAATCAATTCATTCTTATTGCTTTGCTGCTAAAGCTGTTCCAAGTGCCAGAGAAAACGGCGGTTCTGTGGTCAATGCATTAATTAACGCAATTAACCACACTTCAGAATTATGGATAGTTAATTACAATAAGATATTCGATTTTCTGACTCTTATACTATTCTCAGCTTTGGTTTAGCACTTTGTAGTATGAATACATAAATTCGCATCAACTTTCTCGATGTTCATGAGGGTGTATTAAAAGATGCCGGAGGAATTCGCATTTGCAGTATATCCGTTTTTATTACAAATATTGTAGCCCGAAAGTCGATTCAAGTTTTTTTCATGCTTTGGCATTCTAATTAAATACATTTATTTATGTAATTAAAAAATGTACGTACGAGTATAGTACATTTGTATGTGTAATGCCATTAATTGTAGTCTTATGTAGAGTTTCACACTTAAATTATCCAATCGCTTCTCTTCTATACTCTTATCAATTTGACACATTTTCATTAACCACTAACCATATTCGAACTGTTTTGCCGGAGCCACGGAATTATGGCATGGCATATTGGTGTGCAGCGTTTCATTTATGTGCCAGAGATAATGTGGTGAAACTCATGTACTCAAAAAGCTTGTGGCAAATATTGCGAGCATTTAAAATTTTGTTTTTACTTTGCTATTTCAAATTAGCCACAGTTATATAAACTGAAATTTACTTCTGTTATCTGTCAACGCAAGTTATTTTCGTTGTTGATCAGTGAGGAGATCATTGTATTGCACACAAATATGTTACTCAGTGGCACTTACAGCTACTACTAATTCGTAAAACAATAATAGTTTATGCTATAAGAATACGCATACTAAAATACTGAAAATTGTATTTTATATATACAGCTACATATACATACATATGTACATATATGCAGTTATATACTTGTATGTATTACATTTGTATAACTGGGAACGCCTCACAACAATTGGTACTGATTTTCATAAGAGATCATAAATTGTTACCACAACATACTTAATTTGCATAACCCAAGAGAAGTTTGCGGGCTAAATTTACATTAAATTGAATTTCCCAGTTGTGGTCACGCGCTAGAATCGCATGCTTTTTTAATCTCATATTGACATTTACAGTTTTGTTATCTTCTTTTTATGAAAGTCTTTAACCGACAGCTGGAGTATTATCGTTATCACAATTAATATTTGGATCCCTCTCTATGTAGAATTAAATAATTAACTCACGTAGAAAAAATAAAAAATTGGCAGGTTTTTCAACGTGTAAGTATGAAGCATTACATATGTATTGTATTTCAATCCTTTAAGCAAACTTTTAAAGTAACGTCATGCAAAGTGGAGTGTGCGCCATTTTGTGACTATAAATTTCCGCTTAACTTGATTGATGATTCCTTAACTTCTTTATGACATTTTTCATGCGTAAATGAATGCTGCAAAACATGCTTACAAGTATATATATATATATATCTACAACATACTAACAGTATAATTTGCATAGCATAAACTATAGCTATTTACATTCAGGAAAACATACTTAGTTGTGTGTAGAATTTATGCGCACGCATAGTTATTGATGCGTACTTGCATGACCTTTTTTAATAACACTGGTCTACAAACAAATGTTTATGCTCTAAGCAAGGAATTTAAAATGTAAAATATTATGACATTCTTTTACAAAAGCCAACGTAATTTTTTTTGCTGCTCAACTTTGCATTAAAAACTTAATACTACATAATCGCGGGATCCCTCGGACCTACAGAAATTCCTCCTCACAATTTTACTTCTCTGTTAAACGGTTGGAGATATGTAAACGGAGCCGTGTTGGCTATTTGTACGACATTTTGTTCAAATCATAAATGTCATAAAATTATCTACTTAATAAAACAAAACCAGCACACATTTTGATTAAATTTGAGTGTTTTTTTTTTCATTTTAACATCATGTTGTTCTTGTTGGTAAACCCTGTACAATAGTATTTTTTTATTATTATATAAAAGAAAAAATTATTTCTAAATTAAAAAAAAAATCATTTTGAAAACGTAATATTAAAAAAAAGAAGAACAGGAAAGGTTTCGAAGTATCAAAGCCTGCATTCTTATGGCATAATTTTTTTTTTGCAGACTAGTGTAGTCCAGTGTTACCGGTGGGACAGCAATAACCATAAATAAAACAATATTTTGAAGTCTAAACTACTAGGTATAAACCCTCCGATGCACAATATGATAAATATGCAAAGACGTAAATATGCTTAGGCACAAAAACAAAACAAACTCTTAGTATTGGCGAAATACCTTAAAGTATGTATCACACACAGTAGCAACATAGCTGCAAATAGTCAAAGTTCAATACCACCTTGAAAACCACAGTATTTTTTAACATATATTCAACGATAAATCTGATATTATAAGATTTATTTCCATATGATTATCTCAATTTATACAAATATTAGGTGTAGTAAAAAGAAATGCTTAATTTTAGCATGAAATTGAATGCTTTAATTATTACTTTTCGTATTCAACCTTATTCAAATGGTTCCAAACGGTTTATTGTGCAATGTTTAGGTACTGGACAATCGTAAACGATGTTTGGACTCGGCGATTTGCATTATTTGATCGATTTTTTTTGATAATTGGTCGTCCAGAGCGTGGTGCATCTTTGACATCGAAATTACCGGAACGTAATCGACGTAAACGAAATTGCGCATGATTGGCTGTTACAGTAACAAGACCATAAACGCTATTAACATTTTGAGCCGCCTGGGTTTTCGCCCTTATCGAAGAAAAACTGTAAAATATAGCGTATTTTCTCTTTGCTAGTGTCCATATTTGACGCGCGCGCTTAAACAAAACTGAATCAACCAATCACAAAACTGTCAGAAAAGTTTTTTTAGTACGAAATGTCATCTTTCTAACGCCATCCAGCCGAACCCGAGATACAGATAAATAACGCCATCTATTGGAAAAATTTCCTTTTACTACACCAATATTTTCATATCAACGTTACCAGTGTCCGTACTCACGTATGTGTGTCATATAAAACAGGAATTTTGTTCGCAGGTGAAGCTAAATAAAATATTACTCAAATAAGAGCGAAAAGTTTTTACATTTGTCAAGTAAGCATAGATTTGTTAAGGACAAAACTTCTGGTAAGTTTTACCAGTTGGAAAATGCATAATGCATTACTTTTATCAAATGCGTTTTATTAAGCACTTTATTAAAGCCTGATTAAGTTGCCCAAAGAATATTTTTCTGAATATTTGGTAGGTAATCACACCTTGCTGAAAACGAAAACGCAGCTTGAGCTAACGATTAATTAATTACCGTATGGTAAATAGCTAAACTATTTAAGATTGACGACTCTTCAGTAACATAAATATTCATTGCGGTGATCAATATTATTTATAGCACATCCTAATCTGGTTTTACATTCATGCTGGCTTGTCCTCTATTTATACTCAAAGTCTTAAAACCACAAAGGTTTATTTTAAGCAAGAAAACATTTACGCTAATGTGCGTGCTTTCTTTGAAAAAAATTTGCAGTGAGGCATTTCAAACGAGTGTCGATTAGAAACCCCTCCTTTAACTTTGAACCAATATACCTTTGATATATATGTATCTTACATTTATATGTGTGTATATAAGCGCATATATTTTTTGGAAAACACTCGCCCTTCTTTAACTTTAATACATTACGCCGACATATTTATATGCATGCACATACTTACATACATACATACATATGTATATAGCAGTGTGCATTTTAAGTTTCACACAAAGTGGAAAACTTTCAGGCTCCATGCATTTCACCACACTTGCTTTACGTTTTGTAGCATGCCGCTCCTTTCTTCTATAAAACTTGCTTAAGCGCATTATCATGTGATTAAACTACCTTGGACTCTTCGCTTTCTTTTTTTTAATTTTTTTTTTAGATTAAATTTTAAAAATGCGCATATACTATATGACAATTGCTTCTGTTCAAATGCTTTTAAGAGCCCTTCGTTTCGTAACTTTTACATTAGTTTCTTCTCTTACCACTTTCTCCTTAACGCTTATTGCATTCTGTTATTCTTTGCTTGATGACTTATTTTCCTTAGCATGCTTCATCATGTTTACTTTTCCTTAAAATGTCCACTCCTTCGTTCACACATGTCAGACGCCAAAATAATTTGCCATTTCGATTCACTAATGGACTTTAAAGTATGTTGTGTGAACAAACAAGAGCACATTATTTTGCTTATAAGTATGTATGCATGTACGCATTTTCATTTTACATACATTATGTGTATAGCTTTATAAGAGACCAAATGCATTCACAAAGCATGGCATGACAACTTATACAATCATATAAATATCGTTTTTCTTTGGGCATATGTATTTATATAACTTCCTATTTCTTGCTCGATAAACAAAATTTAAATGAAATATAGGGTGCTTGTCAATGGCATAACGGTTTTAGTTCATTTCGTTTTAAATACGTTGGAAAATTATAGAATTGAAAAGGATAATATCTTGGAGAATGACAAAAAGATGTCTTGAATGCGACAATAATAATATCTACAAATCTCAAACCTTCATCACTTCTGATTTCTGCAGTTTTTTTCCGCATGTTTTTTGCATCCACAACCGCTTATATTGTAGTGAATATGTTCCTTATGTTGAAATTGATGAATTTGATAGAGAAAGCGGAAGAAATATGTTTATAAATGATGAAACTGAAATCTCTGTATAGTTC
Source organism: Bactrocera oleae (assembly GCF_042242935.1). NCBI lineage: Eukaryota > Metazoa > Arthropoda > Insecta > Diptera > Tephritidae > Bactrocera > Bactrocera oleae. The sequence continues at coordinate 22,600,600 of NC_091536.1, forward strand.
AGATTATTATTAGTTCCTAATATTTATTTCCTTATTACATATTTACACGATGTAAAGCCCAATTGACAATTCTGCTCGAAACTCTTCTGGTGTGAACGTTCATACCCAGTTGCACGGTGTGTATGGGTTAGATTTCGCGCTAGTTCTTTTAATGGATTGAAGTCTCGCTAACTGTCACTTGCTGGAAACCTGATTGCTATATCAGAAAGAGATTTGGAAAGCTTTCACACAACAGAGAGTTAAAATATGCAGAAGCTGTGTCAGCAAATGGCTTGGTGAGAGTTAATTAGTGCTACGCCGTGGCAATTGTGTAGACTTTTGCATTCCTAATTGTAAGTTACGATCATTGCCTGTTTTTGCTTTACTCCAAATTACTTTATGGAAATTATGGAATTAAGGTGTAATTGTTTACTAAGTTTAGCTATAAAATGTAATCTGGTAGTAATAGGTATTTTAACTATTCACATTTTAATTAGTTAACTGAGTTAAGAATATAAAAATTCCTCAATCCAGGTGAAGAAAAAGGATAATCTGTCTATGGTGGCCAGTGAAGGCAGCTAAAACAACATGACCTGATTATATTAGATTTCTGAACTGAAAGGCCGCGTGACTTCGAACATGAATAAGCAAAGTTTCATTGCAAATCACTAGCATGCAGAACTACGTTAAAAATACATTAAATTTCTTTGGGAATACAAACGAAACAAAAGAAATATCAACAATTCGTGGCAACACATGTTCAGACGTGTTCACGCCGTCAGCAATGCTAATATTTTGTAAGCTACTTCATACTGCGAATATTAACTTTTTAAGAAAGCAAAGAGAGAAAAACGCGGAGTGAAAAAATACTAAGCGAATATTTTTATACTCTTGCAACATGTTGCTACAGAGTACCTATACAAGTTTTGTTTAACTAACGGTTGTTAATCCAGATAGATATAGGGTTATATATATAAGTATATATATATAAATGATCACGATGACGAGACGAGTTGAAATCCGGATGTCTGTCCGTCCGTGCGTCTGTCTGTGCATGGTGTAACTTGAGTAAAAATTAAGATATCTTGATGAAACTTGGTACACATGTTTCTTGGCAAAAAAAAGTAAGGGCGAATAGTACAGAAAAAGGGGCACCTGTACTTTGAAAATCTTGAAAAGAGAGCAAATATTTTCATATTGTGGCACCGCCCACTTTTAGCAATCACATATCTCGGGACCTGCTCGACCGATTTCACCAAATTCATAACATAACATTCCCATCAATTTTTTCACATTCCAGTATGCAAATAAAGCACTAATTAATATAACGGGATAAAACTTTGCACGAATAGTCCCTATAAAGTGTGCCACCATATGACCAAAAATTGTTCAAGTCGAACCAAAACTGGTCAGGCTCCTAGGTACCAAATATGTGGACACCACTGCCTATAGTTGAATTTTTACCGAAAATATCGGTCAATGTGTGAGATATATATTTATAAAATTGCTTGAAAATATGATCTCAAGTATACCTCAGCAATATTAAAATTAACTCAATTAGCCCATCCCTTTCTCTCTCCCCAATATAATCTGTATAATAATTTCCGATTTTGCACCTGACAAAATGTGTTATACTTAAAATTAAATAAACAATTTTTTTTAAAAATTGTGTAGGAATATGCATGAAAGTGGTCTAGACATTAGTTCAAACCTTACATCACTAAAATAATGAATTGCGATCCTCTGGTTGACATTTTCACATCAACTTATTATATTAAATTCAGCATCTTTAGTTGAGTTTATATAACTCATTTGAAGATGATTTTAATACAATTTTAGTTGACGTAAAGTAAAATATAGTAATAAAACTAACTGAATCTATGATCTATAATATAACTAAATAAAATACCAAATTTGATTGTAATCTATTTCGAATAATGAATGTTGAATTGTTTCGAAAAATATTTTTATATAAAAATTTCCTAACATCTGGAGTTATCTTGCCTGCTTTGATCCTTGCAAGTTGCGAGGGTATAAAATGTTGGCCCGAATTTAGAACTTCCTTACTTGTTCCGTATAAAGTAGTTGAGCTTGCAAACTTGAAGCAGCTGTTACCACCGTTGGAGGACCCTTTTAAGAGCCTTTCGCCAGCAATTAATGAATAATTTGTAGATAATTCATATATAAATATGGAAGAAGTAAAACAGCACTAAGCACATAATAAACAAATACTGCATTGCATTAAAATGTTCCTAGCAGTTTCTATTTTTCTACCACGCTCTACTATACTATGCGCATTAGCAACTGTAACAAGTATTCGTTGCAAATTAAATGTTAAAGTTTAAGTTAATTATATTTGTGCGTTATTAAATAACGGAGACTAAGAGAAGTAATGCGCGCTGAAAATTCATTAAAGTGCCTTATGATGAATTATACACTCTTGCAGCGATTTTCAGGTCACTAGCAGATACAAAGGTCGTAACTTAAAGGCAATGCTGCTTAGCTGTCATAGACAAGCGCAGCAAGTGGCGAAGTGTTGTCAGTCACTTAAACCACTTATTGGTAAACATTTTGTGGCGTGTTGTAACAACATCAACATCAAAGGTTATAACTATGTATAACCGGAACAATTGGAGTACTCTACAAATTAAATGAATGCTGGCTAATTTTGGAGTACTCTCTCCTCGTTGTAGTGTAATTTATATGATTGCATGTATTATTTACTTACACGCATGTCCAAGCTTTCGGCCGTTTATTCGTGTCCATGTAGAAAAATGTTTACCCACTGCTGGAGAGCGGCAACTGCTCTGCAGGCAATTAAGCAGAGGAAGTCGCTGAAATTCGTGGAAAAGTGTTTAAAGTGGCATTAAGAGATAAGCAGTCAATAAAAAACTGCGTCGCTTATAGCAATTTTCAGTTTTCAGAAATGGTGACTGTGGCGCGAAAAATAAAAGAAGTCGTAGTAAGATATAGTAATAATTCCACGTAATACAAATGTAACAGCTGAAGCCGCTGGCTCTGTCAGCTGTGCATTCTAGCTTTGGTTGCCGTTTAACACTTATATAAAGTTACACATATACCTGCCTTATAATGTTGCAGCATGAAAGTTTATATATTTATTATATGGTTATTTTACTCTTTTTTAGTATATGCTATATTCTTATTGCTTATCTACAATATTTTTTGGTTTTACAAACCAAACTCTAAATAATTAACTTTAAGCTATACGAAAATAAAATAATATATATTAAACTCACTACAATAATCTACTTATCAATGGTAAAATGGAAGCCCAAATTGAATTATATGTTTATTGTCTCCTCCAGCTTTTATGCACTCTTGAATGCGCTACTTAAGAATTTATTGGCTGTGACTTCAGAAATGAAAAGTTGATATGATGGAGTAATGTACCAATATGGCACTTCTTGCAACTTGACAGTGCAAGTGACTGCGTGGAATTGCAACACAGATAACATAATATAATAAAAAATCGAGTTTTAGTGATACCGGTACTGCATAAAATAGCGTTACGCGACTAGCTTGAATTAATTTTTGGTTAAAAATTAAAAAGAACTTATTTAAATGTTTCGAATAGTTTTTGTGCAATTTGTGGTAACTACCTTATATGTTTAAAGAATGCCGTTTAAATGCCTCTGATTCTAATAAAAAACAGGCCTCTTTGCACTACTTTGGGAATAAAATACATAGAACATAGCTGGCTGATATGCGTCGATCATAAAATGGTAAATTTGCTTTCCAGAAAATTGAGACAACTTAAGCGAAGAACAAGAAGAACGCTTTCATCAAGACATTCGCACTAAGGAAGAGCGATATCAGTGTGGTTTGAAGGCAAATATGATGGCTGATTACTACTGGAGCATTCAAAACAAGACTGATAAAAAAATACATATAAAAGAAAGTTTTTTTCATGTTAATAATATATTATTTTTGGCTAAAAATGCAATATATTCATATTTCGAAAGAGCTGCTGGAGAAAAACTGACTACGGATTTGGAATCAGCGTGGCAAACTCATACGAAATCGGGGAAATCGAAGAAACTTCATAAAACAAAACTACTGTTTCCCAGTGTTATATTACTATACTATATATTAGTATTAGTGTGAACATAGGTACCACTTTGCTTGCCGTACCGACTAGGCTTGCCTCTTTCGTTTTGAATCAAGGTGAGATAATGCTATGGTCAACGTACTTAATTGTATCGTTCTTGCTTTTATGCATTCATTCTGTGTCACTCATGAGCAGCCACAACAAACATTTCGTCACAACACAAGGCAAGGTCACATACAACAACGATTATCGTTTATTTCCTCATGTATGGCATATATGCACTTATTTTACTTTTGCTTTTTGGCATCGCTTTTTGTACCCGGGTGCAATATATTTCATAAGACGCTATGATTATGCTTATTTAACAGTTGTTCTATATGAATAAGTATAATAAATATATAACGGAAAATATTAAATTCGGCTCATATCTTTGACTTTATTTAATAATAATAGCTATTATATTTCAATCCCCTCAGAGAATGAGTTATGAAAACTAGGTTAGACTATGTGTCTAGCACATTTGGTTTCGCCAGACCTTAGCCTTTTCCTATGCATTTACTCTTTGGCAGGTTGCAGTTGTTTGTTTCTTCTACGTTATTCGTAGGGCACCTGCACTTGAAAATAGTTTTGAAAATTTTGCTAATTACATTTTTGCTTTAGTTTCGGGTTCGTTGGTGTGGCGTTGATACAACCGGATGATATATCTACCGCATGGCAATCTTTCTTAATTTTTAAACACGTTTTTGATAAAAAGAAGTAGTAGTCATGGGGAAAAATAAAGGAGGGAGTGGAGCAGGTAAAGGGGGTGGCGGCGGCGGTGGCGGTGATAACAGTGGCGGTGGTGGTGGAAATGTAAGCAAAATTTGTGTTATGCAAGCGAAATATTTATTGTAATTGTAAGTAGACCAATATATTGAACACAAAAAATATATATTATAAATATATAATGTATGAACTACATATGTATATGGTATACATAGATTTTTCGAAAGCTGTTTCATATATTTTTAAAACTAGACATACATTAAAAAATATTATATAGACATATATAGAGCAATACATATAAATTTTCATATTGTATTGTAATCTAATTAATACTCTAATGATTTATTGAACTTAGTTAAATTTTCAGACGCCGCACATAAAAGGGAAATTATTATTTGCTTTTTATACCCTGAGCATGGTATTATATATAAAGTTTGCCGCGAAGTTTTTAACACGCAGAAGGAATCTTCGGAGACTCTATAAAGTATATACTCGTATACTAATAATCAGCGAGACGTGCTGAGTAGAATTAGCCATATCCGTACTTCCGTCTGCGAACTAGTGTATCAGTTTTGAAGATATCGGCCTAACATTTTGCACACGTCCGAAGATAACGGACCACTATAGCATATAGCTGTCATACAAACTGCACAATCGGAATCAAGTGCTTGTATGAGCAACATTTTTATTTAATGAAGTATCTTTACGAAATTTGGCATGGATTATGATTTAAGGCAATAATGCAATGTCCAAAGAAATTGTTCAGATCGGCCTACTATAGCACATAGCTGCCATTCAAACTGATCGTTCAAGATAAAGATCTTTTTATACGCTTTTATGTTATAAAAAATGCTGCTGTCAAAAGTATTTTAGCTTCGGTGCTGCCGAAGTTTACGTTTTTTCATGTTCGTTTGTAATTTTGATAAACGCTGTATTCTCTCATTCACTTTCTTTGAAACTTTTGAGTCGAACGAATTACATACTTGGAACACACATTTTTGACGCATACAGATTTAGACAGAGGTTGATGATTAAGACGACTTAACTTAAAGAAATTTGTTTATCCATAAATATTTATTGATTGAGAAATTTGGCTTACCGTTTATTATTTTCCTCTTTATTTTCAGAAAAAAAGTGGTGGTGTTGGTGAAAAGAGCGGGAACAAAAATAACGGTGGTGCGGGTGCGGAAAAACCTGGTGGTAAAAAGGTGCAAGAGCAGAAGGTAGGCGGAAGTGGAGGAGGAAAAAAAGGAAACAAGAAGTAACAACGAACAATTAGGTGTTCACTTCCCAAACTATATATATTAAAAACTGTGTTGTATAAAAAAACAGTTTTGTCAATAAAATTAGTTAAAGTTTGCATTTAGCAAACAGACAAACAAAAAAGAGACATCCTACATGCCCACATGTACCTCAGACAAGCCCGTAGCCAGTATTTAGTTTCGGAACGGGCCCGCAAATTTGAAAATAATATCGATTAATATGGATGGTTGCATACTATGATACTACAAAAACATTAGTTCAATGTAAAGAGACGAGAATCGAACGATTTATACATTAAAGCACAATAGATCGTAAAAAGGAAAATCGCTAATTGACAGAAAGTAAACAATCAAAAGACCTTTCATGATAATACGACTGAACAGCAGCGGACTTATGCTCACTGCCGCGCTAGTCCAGGCCCGATACGCCGCCCTTTTTAATCAACAAAATTCTTTACATTTTAATTTAAAATATAATTTTTTTTTTTAAATATAATATTTATTATAATTATTGTTTAATAATATTACAAAGAAATATTTATTAAACTTTTACAATAAAATAATAATAAGCCTTTTTCTTGTTCGTGCAGTAATATCAACTATTTCATCGTTATCCATTTCTTGAACTTGAAGCTCAACAATAGACAGTAATGCCAAAGCATTTAGCCCAACTTGGCCCATACTTGCGCGTATACTTTTTTAAACCTTTTTTAAGGTGGACATAAATCTTTCGTCTGCATTTTGATAAACATCTCGAAGATTTTGAGAATGCAAATATTTGCGGAACGTACTTGTTCCCTTGTTGGCAGGAAATCTTTGAGTTGATCTTGTAAATGAATACATGCATTCCCTAATGTCTCTTCTAAATCATCAGGATACTTTTCGTCTAATTTATTGGTAAGATCTTTTTATTGTTTCGTTTTTATTTCAGATAAATTGTAAAAAAACATTAAAATTTTCGTAGAGATTTTGTTAAGAACTCTTATGTCCGGTCAATTGTCGCTGTACAAGTACAAAAAAAAAATTCTCCATTCGATTAACTTTTAGAACAAAACCTGGCTCAACCTTTATAAACATTTCTAGAATTTTTTAAATCCGTAACTTGTAACTTAATTTTGTGGTACACCGTTCATAGTTATAAAATCATGAGCTTCCTCGTGTTAATTCCAACGAAAGAGATCACTACTTGATGTAAAATATCAGTTCTTGACTATGTTTCCCTGGCATTCCCCCCGGATGGAGGAAAAGCTGACGGCCTTTCTACGATAACTTGTGCTGATTAATTAAATTTAAACAATATGTTCAATGAAAATATTATTTACAATTGCAACAAAATACTTACGGCAGTTGAACCTGATTCACAACTTATCATTACTGATAAATTTTGTTGAGTTTGTCATAAAATTTGGTATTTGTGGGATTTGTTTCAGTAAAATTAGGTTTTTTTTTTTGAAGATTCTTCTGCTTTTCAATTACGATATACTGCACCGGTATTTTTTTTCGATAGTAACTCACAGTTAATAGAAAAAACTTAATGCAGAGCCTCAACAAATTTTTAAAAAAAAGTAGATGATTCAAAATAAAAATAATTTTTTTTTTTTAATGGCACAAAACTCTATAGAAAACTTTGAGACTACTTCATTTTCACAATGGGCCCCCTATTGTCCTAGGTGCGTCGTTAGACAGCCACTCTACCTTCTCATTGAGAAAAGTGTGGTAAGCTCGATATACGCAAAATATGGCGCAAAGCTTCACACGGTTTTCTTGCAATAATACAAGTATTTTCCGGTCAAAATTTCTGTCAGTTTATATTAAGAATTATTTTTCACTTCTTAGTTTGAAATGCTGCCTTTTTTAAAATTTTTTAAACTATACTTATTATTTAGTCACACGTGGTGTTCTGATTTTCTTTAAAGCTTAAAGTTTGAGCAAATTTGTTATTCAAATGACAGCTAGTTGATGCTTTTAGCTGCATAGTTTGAGGGGCATTTTGTCTCTTGTTATTTTTCGGAGCCTTTCAAACTGTTAGCTCTTTTGTCACTGTGCCATTCAGTTTCAGTGCTACTAAAATAAACACAGTTACTAATATACAAACAAATTATATGTAGTAGGTTTTAATACTAAAGTTCAGGTGAAGCTAATAAAAGCGTTATAATAATTGTATTGTATTATAGTATTTTATAGTAAATTTTCTATAGGTTCCATAAAAACTTAGAACAATTTTTTAAAATAAAATTTTAGTATATTTTTCTGGCTCTAAAATTTTTAACGTTCTGAAAATTATAGCGTCCTCTAAATCACTGCGACTGAATATTTAACCTTCATCTAACCAGTATCCAGTTACATAATATAGTCTAAACTTTATTTCAACTGCCATTAAAAAATGCCAAATTCGTTGATATGTACACGTTTCGAGCAGTTTTTCTCATAACTCGGCGTGATATCGATTAATCAACAGATGTGTAAAATGAATAAATGAAATTATAGCTTAATTACACTCTAAAATTCAAGAGACGTTTACTTAAAATGAATACAAGATCTTATGCTAAGCTTGTTGATTTTTTTTATAATAAATTATAATTAAATTCATTCATAATGTTCTATTGTTTTAAAAAAGAAATGTGCTTGAAAGCGTAAGAGATGTCCGAGTTGCTATCACAGCTCTCTTAACTAACGAAACCAATCTTGTGACATTGCCCCAAAGAAAGAGGCAGCTCCTGATTTAGTTTTGGAATCGAACTTAACTTTCCCTCCTGCATTCGTCACAGTTGCTGTTGACGAACTCGCTTTATGTGCTGTTGCTGAAGCAGGCTGAAAGGGGAGATAATTCAAGAAGAACAAGACATAAGCATGAAGAAGTGGTCAAGTCAAATTTAGTACTTGCATAGTTTATATCGAACATTATAACGGATAAGGTTAAGGTATCAAGCATTTAAACTCGCAAAACTAATTCAAGCAAAATGAAACTCCAACAAATAAATATTGACATTAGTTCAGTGGCAAAATATGATATTATGCCAATTGGGTGCAAACGTAGCCAATCAGAACATTTAGGGATTTTGGTAGTAAATTTTTTTAATAAAATACAATCAGTATTTTCAATTTCGTTTATTCGCCTTATTGCATTAAATTTTTGCAATTGGAGATTTTAATTGCAGTAAACAAAGCTAACAACAAGTTAAATTAAGAAATATACTTATCGGTCCCAAAATAGATTTAGCTTACACGGTTTTAGCTACAAATCAAAGAAAATATTCTTGAAGAAAATTTCAACGTATAATATATACTGTAACTGCTTTAAATACGTTTAGTAAAATATAATATGCGATTTACCTTTTCATTGTTCACAATAGTGTTTTTACGCCCCGAATATTCGACGGATGCTGGAGTTACAATCGGTAGCAGCGGAAACCATGCAGATGATGAGCCAATTGAACTTAAACACAAAACATTGGGATCTTTCTCATGTATCAAAATCGCAGATGCTTTAGGTGCCATGTGTGCTGGGAAAGATGGGGTCAACACTCCAAACTGACAATGGAACCGAGCTATCGATCTTTTGACATTAGTTGTTATAGGTTCAGCAAATAATTCGAAATCAAATGGATCAATGAAGTTCTTGCATGTGCTTTGCAAAGCTGCGAATTGATCATGCAATTGTTTGTCATCTCTGGTAACGGCAAATATAGTTTGCAAAAATTTTAAATCGAAATACAGTTGTAATGCGATATTTTGGTTGCTTGTTATATTATCGGTTAGGATTCTTTGATACTGCTGCAGGATTTGTGACAACATATTTAGGTTGGAGTAATGAAGTACTTTCGTAGGTAAAGTTTGTGGTACATTCGAATTTAATGTGTGTACTAATGTAAAAAGATACGATTGCAGTGAAATACGTGGTTGGTTGGGAATGCGAAAGGTAGAATGTATGGTGGAATCTGACTCATCTTTTTGCTCAATTTCAACAGTTTCCCAGTTCTATAAACAATTAAAATGTAATTAAATAGCAGTATTCATGTCTAATCTTAAATTATTATCATACTTACAGCAAATTCTTCCAGAATGTTTTCATTTGTAATAGAACTTGGAAGCTTATTTTCGCAATTGCTCTCTTCTAAAATTCCTTTAACAATTTGTTGCCAAAAATTTAATGTTTCTTCTTCAATTAACATACACACTCTATTCCAATGTTCAATACTATTTGCGGTAACATTTCCCACCCACTGACGCCAATTTCCTCTTTGACAAAAGCACACTTTTAAATTGGGACAGAGTTCAAGGAGAGCTGCAAAGCAACGTGCTACAAATAAAAGTTCACTACGCTGCGTCGGAACTAAGTGAAGGCTTTTAACGCGACTTAGAAAATGTGTTAGTTGTGCTTCAGAAGTCTCTCTCAAAAAAACAATCAATGAAAGCTTATCTTCTGCACGTGTTGCTTGCTCTTCAAGAAGAACGTTCATTTCCGATATGATACTTTTCAGTTGTTCATCGAATTCAGCGCAGATTGTTATTATGTCGCTGTCGTATCCTTTTGTTTTCATTAGCAACTTTTTAATTTTATTATCATCACTTAAAGCTACTTCCAAACTTGATGGAAGATCAATAATATTTTCAGACCAAATATCGATTGCACTCGTGTTGATATCTGTTAATGATTGTTCCAATGATTCAAATGTTGTTTGCATTGCTTTTGCCCAATTATCGTGGATAATGTCGTGTATGCGCTGATTAATGAGTGGTATATATTTCTGTTCGAAAAAATCCAGTGTTTGCGTGAGTTTAAGCCTTTTGATGACTTGATCAAATTTGAAAGAATTTTTGTAGGAGTTAGCTTCTATTTTTATTTCTTTGATTGTACTCATTGCCGAAACGTAATCAAAAAGTTGCTTGAGTTGCGTAGCCGCAATGCGTCTGATATCAATGATCCATTGTTCAAGGGATTCGCGCACTTGTACATCATCAAGAGGCTGTGTTTCGATTGTAACACGGAAATTCGAAATGATCTCCGGCAGCAAATATGAATGAACTATATTAACTTGCTCAACTAATGTTATTATTGGCGATGCATTTACGTCGTTGTGCTCATGTAGCTTTTGCAGTAGTAAACCATTTTCTGGAAGTTAAGAAAATATTTTACATACATATACATGTATGTGGTACATAGCATAAGCAACAAACCTAAAAAGCATTTTTCTATAAGATCAATTGTGTTGTTTAATATGCGTAAGCTCGCTAATATTATATTTTGTACTCGTCCCCGCTCTTCAATAGACCGTTTTTTATCATTGCTTAAGCAATTTAAGAAAGTTTTGCACCGTAAATTTAGAAACGTTTTTAAAACACTATTCAATGAATTCTTTTCCAGTATCAACAAACTAAGCAAACAATCTGTAGCCACATTGACATTCAAATCTTCTTTCTCTAAGGTTGCCAGTACATGCATTTTTATCGTCATATTGAAGGGCTTTAAAATTTCCCATTGTTTTTTTGCAACAGGTAGATGTTGCATTAACATATTACTCGCATCTAACTGTAAGCCAGTACTGACATGTCTACTGAAAATAAACAATTCACTGGCGCTATAAAATCGGTCATTATCAATATGAGTCCAAATTAATTCAGGTAAAGTCGTCAAAAGTTTGATCTGTAGCATCGTACTAAAGTAGTTATTTAGTTGCTTATTAGCAATGCGATTGCGTAGTAAATCTTCTGGTTCGCTAATCTTAAATCCCAATAACTGCTGATCGTTAAGATTATGGCAATTCATGGTAATTGAGTCCACTTGCTCTATGAGTCTCTGTGATGTATCTTTCATAGCCACAATAGTATCTGCAGCCTGTAGTAAATCACGATATCGTTCGCTGTTGAAAATTTTTCAAATAAATATATTTTGTTTTTTATATTCGTAAAATTCGTAAAAACGTACCCGACCATTAAGCGTAGCTCCTCCCGTTTGTTTTCGACAACCGACTGGATTTTTTTATGAACGATATCGATTTCTGGAACACTGTGGTGCTCGAACAAAGTGTCTACGTCTACACTCAATAAATTGGCGGCATCCATTATGCCGGCAAAAACTTTACGAATATTTTCACAGAATATACTATTGAAAAATCTGAAATAAATATGAAAACAAAACTTTGACACGTCGGTAACAGCTGTTTGATTACAGCCACATCTAGCGACGGTTAGCAAAAATAGGGCGCCGTCACTTTGTAAGTGAGAGATTTAAGAGAGAAAAAAATATTGTATAAAAATTAATAGAATCTTTTCGTCAAATCAGTTTACTAAATTGTGAAATTTTCCAATATTTTCGCACAAAGTTTCTTTATAATTTGAGAGAGCAGTATAATTAATCGAAATAAATTAATAAATCATCTTACTAATGTATAACTAAATAAAATTTAATATTTAGATTTATTAAAACAGTTTTATACAGAACAGCGGTTTAGTTAGAATATTTGGAGTGGGCATTCACTAAAAACGTGCACATGAGTTATAAAATCTATTGCTACTGATATTTTAATTATTAAGAATCTGGCAACAATCCGAACTGCTTCATCAACGGCAAAACATTGCTATAACGTATTTATTTCATTAAATTTCTTCCGTCCTTCCGTCCTCTTGTCTGATTTTGTTTTGTCTATATTTTCTAACATGAAATATATCTTAATTAAACTAAACTGGTATATTATTTATAGTAGAAGTAGCAAAATTCGGTTCATACAGCACTGAACTATACATAATACCATGATTTTGATTTACCTTAATAAAAGTTTAAAATTACTCGGAAATAACGGTGGAGTTACCATTTACATTTTATTTGCAAGCACAATTATAAAAAAAAATACCATTTGTTTTGTCTGCCCCTTCAGTCTATCATGCAAATAGTTTTCAATTTCTGGGCATACAATTATTAGAAACTCTTGACAAATGAAAAACAACAAATCTGTCTAAAATGATTAAATTGATTAAATAAAAAAATTGGTATGAAATGGAAAATTGTCTTTTCACCAAAAAGTAAAAATATATGATGTTTTCCACATAAAATTGATAAACCGATAAGTACCCATTTTGTTTTAATTTTTGTAGAATTTTCACAAAGTAAAAAGGAATCAGCAAAAATACATAATGAATTATCTTATTCAACGGGGAAAAGTTCGTAATCAAATGATAAATGTACCCCAGGGACTCCCGGAACTCTTGTCGGATATCACACGGGAAGTATTGCGTTGTCAGCCAACAACGGAATGCCTATGCCAATTCATTATCGACTACTTGCATTCAGTAATTGTAACACGAGAAAAAGCCAGAGGTACTAAATAACTATTGTTTGTCTGATATTATATAGCAACAAAATAAAGAAAAATTTTTAATATGATTACAGTGGCCAAAGGCATTATCGATCGCGCATTAGCGGTGGTGGATGAAATCATTGCGGATATGTGCGTTTGCGATATCAGTAAGGAAAAGGCCCAAGAAATGGCAATGCATATGGAAGAATGCTTCCGACGCTTTCTGAGCAGAATGCGTTGTGAACAGCGAAAGGATATTGAAGTTGTGCGTTTCGAAGAGAGGGATATGCTCGATGCAATGATAGAGCGCTGCAAGTTCACTGAGCAGGAATTGAAAATCTCCAAACCAATGATCGAAGCTGCTTATCGACGCTTTGTGGATGCATACATGAAGGCACATGAGGTACGTGAAGACTAAAAACATCTTCTATTTTTAAATTGACATATTTTATTTATCAAGGACTTTGAAGGCACCGAAGAACTATATCAATATTTCAAAGAACGTGAGCATAAACGACAGGAAGAAGAGAAGGCAAAATTGGCTGCAACGAAAATTCAGGTTACAATACGCAGTGATGAAATGTCAAGTTGGAATATTTAATACTTTTTGTATATTTTAGGCAAATTTCAGGGGGTATAGAGTACGAAGAAATTTAGGCAAGCCACTGCCTAAAGAAGTTTCTCAAGAAGAGGTGGGAATAATAATACCAGATTGGAAATCTAATTTAAATCTGATCTTTATATCTTTATCTACTATTAGCTGGACGACGAAGACCTAGATTTAAGAACTCAAGCTGCGATTACTATTCAAAAAGCTTTTCGTCGTCACTTGTCTTCTTTGGAGTCTAATAAATCAATCGACAAGGTAATCAATGTAGTCCCAAAACGAAATTATAACTAAACGTTAAAGTTCTCTTTATAGGGCGGTGAGGTTTGTGAGCCCGGTTCTGAAATTAAAGTTGTATGTAACCTTTCATTTCTCCTTGTATATAGATATACTAAGATTATAGACTATTTCAGACTGCTGCCGATATACCGGGCGAAGATATTGCAGAACCTCCGGAGCATATAATAGTAAGAAATGTTACCATTAAAACTGACAGAATTTAGTTTTACGTCACAATAATATTGGTAGGGCGAGGATGTGCCTTTAGAAGCAACTCAACCTTCTCAGCCACTTGCCGAAGTCATCCCAGAAGTTACACAAGAACCTGAACCCGAAGCCGAACTAGAACATGAGCCTACTCGTGAGTCCGAGCCTGGGGCAGAACCGGAACCTACATTGGAGTTAGAACCAGAACCAATTTCACAGGAGCCCGAACATTCTGAAGCTGCTCCAGACAACGGCCCCGCAGTTGAGGAGCAGCCCGCAGCTGAAGTGGCTGCAAATGAAACTGAAGTTCCTGCAGAAGGCTGAAAACTTGAAGTTTTTTAATTTTTTGTTTAATAAAAAATTGGATTTTATAATAAATTTTGTTAGTAAATAATATAATATATTGTGGGCCTCAAAACTCATTATAAAAAAAAAAATCATTGCGTATAGTATTTTTGCTAGCCCAACTGCCTATTTAAGTTATGTGGAAAACATACAGCGACAAACATACATATGTTTTAAAGAAATTTACTGCTTTCCTTCGTCTCTATTTATGACATGCCGGTAGCAAAGTATATTCATATGCGATGTAATAAAAATCCGGTCGACTTATTTTATGAACCGTATTATTAAATTGTCCGCAAGCACATTACAACCCTCAAGTTTTGTCTGAGAGCGCGCCAAAGCTGCTGGGTGGAGAAGGCAGAATGAGCAGTTTTTAAATCGCATGCCCTTGAAATGGTATGGCCATGACTTTTTGCTGAAAAGTGGAAAAAATGTCATACTTTCAATGGATTCATAATTTAAGTTTATTACAAGGATAACTACATTGGGGCGTAGTAATTCATACTGAAAATTTCTGGTTAAAGATAGAAATATGTAAGTATGGTAAACGTGCCGACATATGAAATAAAAGCGCAAATACTTTTTTATAATATGTACATATGTATTTATGCCTAAGACTAAAGCCTAGTTAAAGCATACGCGCCTGTATCCAGTCATCAAATATGGATACTCTAGTGTACACATCCGGAATGACAGTGAAGACTCCGCAAACAAACAGCCCGTAAGAGACAACACCGACTTGATGCAAACCGGAACTTGTTCTCATCACTAGTGGTCCACCAGAGTCACCCTATAAAAATAGTTATATAATATATATTTCTTTTAAAAAATACAATTAAAGCCACTCACTGAACAAGCACCCGTAAGTATAGCGCCGCGTGCGCAAATTTCCGTTGCTGTGAGATCGTCCATTCCACTATTTGTGCATTCCTCGTTGGTAATGGTGTGGTAGGTCACCGTTTGCAATATGGTTGGGTAATTTATATTGTCCAACTCCGGTGGCAGAAAAGGTAAGGGAATGGGCAACCGTAGACCCCAACCAGTCAAGGTGACAGGTATGCCTCCGCCCACATAATCAGTTCCACGCACCTCAATAGCTGCCATTCGAATGCCATCCAACTTCAGTGATTCCACAAGTGTCATAATAGCTATATCACTGGTAACGAGCTCCTCGTAGTTATCGTGAATATCATAGGATGAAACTTGTACACGTACACCTTCTGAGTCATTAAGATCGCGCACCCCAGCCAGCACCGTCATTAATTTCACATCGAAATCTTTGCAACAATGAGCGGCTGTTAGAATGCGATTAGGTGTTATTATTGAACCACCGCAGAAGTGTTGGTACTTCTTTTTTCTTGTAAAATACTGTAGCGATACCTGATAGGGAACATATTCGCCAGGAGACACATCGTGACCACCAACAATTCGCGACGAATCCGTGCTGGTGCACGTCACAGCTAAAAACAGAAACAGAACTAGAAAATGTGTAACTTTAAATCCTTTAAACAATTCCATAATTTATTAACTGTAGTTATTTTAGATTATACTGTTATGCCATTAACATTTCGTATTTTAATAAATTTGTATTAAA
Source organism: Bactrocera oleae (assembly GCF_042242935.1). Taxonomy (NCBI): domain Eukaryota; kingdom Metazoa; phylum Arthropoda; class Insecta; order Diptera; family Tephritidae; genus Bactrocera; species Bactrocera oleae. Next base: position 22,617,002 of record NC_091536.1, read on the forward strand.
CCGTCACTGATCTATTTATAGTTGCACGATATTCAACATATTCACAAACACATAGTGAATACGCACTGCAATTAGTCACGTCACGTATAATCAGGCCTACCAGTAGTCGTCGCGACCTCCAACAAACACCAGTGCCATTAGCATAGCTATCTGTTAGGTGAGAGAATTAGAGCTGCACTTGAAATGCATGACGCTTGATGACTTCGACAAGCGACGGTATATATGTACGAGTACATGCATATATTAGACGAGCAAGAAATTTAGTTGAAAATATAAGTTAATACATAATTAAACACATTTGCAAAAATGTGCGTGTGTGTTTATTTGCATAGGTAGATACACCCTGTAGTGAAAACAGCAGCCATTGCAAGATTACAAACCTTACAGATTTGCAGCTATACATAACCAACAACATTGTGCGTGATAAATGAAAGAGTTTGTAAATTTTTTTTTTTTAATTTGCCACCATTTTACTGTGCAATTAAAGACGAGACCAATTTAAGCCTTATAATTGTCGTTTACATTAATTAAATTCTTATTACAATGTCATATCAAACGCTGCTCTCGCAAATTACGCAATACTTGTACATACATAGGTATATGGGTGATTTTTTCTTAAGCTAAGCGCGCTTTGATCCAGTCGTCGAAGATGGATACGCGTGTGTAAACATCGGGACTATTGGAGGCACATAATGCAGTGCCATAGGAAACGACTCCAACCTGTTTCAAGCTTCCACCATTATCCATAACCAGGGGACCACCTGAATCACCCTGAAAATTTGATTTACACGCATTTAGCAATTAAGAATTATCACTGCTCAAATTCAGTATTAAACTTATTCATACATTACATGCTCCTTTGCCGAAGCGCTCCAATGCGCAGATCTCCGTATCGGTTAACTGTGTCATAACTTTTTTGCATTGTTCGTTGCTGATTGTTTTATAGGACATTCGTTGCAGCAATGTCGGGTAAACCGCCAATGGACCTTGGCCCACATGCCACATAGCACCCCAGCCAGAGAGGGTTACAGCCTGACCACCATCGATTTTGTCACTACCACTCACATCCACTTGTTTCACTTTGGCGCCATCCAACACAAATGCTGGCTCGATTTTTAAGATGGCTATATCACTGGTAACCAATTCTTCATAGTTCTCATGGATTTCGTAGGACAAGACCTGTGAACGAATTCCAGTGCTGTCATTAAGATCACGTATACCTGCCACAACTGAGATTCGCTTTGCATCCTGACCATTGACACAATGGGCTGCGGTTAGTATGCGATTGGCAGCAATTATGGATCCGCCACAAAAGTGTCTATCTTTGCCACTTCGTGTCCTATACTGCATGGATACCTGATAAGGAATGTACTCGCCTTCGGGTACTGCGGCACCGCCAACTACACGCTCTTGTGAATCGAAATCATGTGTTGCGAAGTAATCATCAACTTTATGGTTAATGATTGAAAAAATTGTGTTTATACATTCATATATGTATGCATTACACTGTGCTCACAAACCCTTTAAAAAGTATTGTATTGTACTTACGATCTATAATGGTTCTATTGGAGCGCCTTGGACTAGTGAAGCCAGTTCCCAGTAAGCAGTATATAAATAAAATGGTTATTATCTCTGTTCTCATTTCTCTGTGGTTTTTAGAATGCTAGTTCCGATGTAGTGTCACTTGTCAAATTCATATAACGTTTATATACTGAAATTTCCAAGGCACCTAGTAGGTAACCTTTGTTAATTTTTAATCGCGAGCAGTAGGCGGTAACGAATTTACATAAGTTTTAATTTGTATATGTGAAATAGGAAAATAAAAGAATTTTATGAGTTCATTTTGTTAAAGGTTTGGCATATTTCAGGGCTTTTAGCGTTATTAATATCACCGATATCTGTTTTTTAAAAGTTAAAGTTGGTTGTGTGACTGCTAAACGACAGAATCTTATTAACGGCTAACAGCTATTTTTTTAGAGAGTATGGACTCTTTTTGATATTAACTGTCAAAAATTTCAATACAAGCGAGTGAAAATACATAAATTTTCCAACAGATCCAAGCAACCTGGTGTAAATCATATATATAGCCTACATTCGTTAATAACTGTCTAGTTTGCCTATTTCTAAATTATACACATAATCTGCATTGAGGACATGCCACAGTGTTATTTTGAATTTTCCCTGTAACTAAGTTAGACCAATAGTGCTTACTAGTAAAAAAGTCTAAACTGAGCTTGTAGTGAGTGCAGCATTTTCAATCATCTTAAGGGTATTTACTATATGTATTTAAGTAATAAACCAAAGCTAGGACATAATAAATTAATTAACATTGTTTTATTTAACCATTTCGAGCTTTGAAGATCGCAGTTGACTTAATTTACACTATACATACATATATGTATGTATGGCACATATAAATTATATAAATGCATAGGTAAGTAAAAGATGTGAAAGGTTAAAGAAATCTACGTACATATACTTGTGTTATAAACAAATACTAACATTTGAGATGACACTCCGCGGCGGCAACAACAAAAGGCATGGCCTTTGCGATTGGATATGGAGATTCCAACAGCGTTAAAAAACAGGCAACTGTTGCAATCATACTGAACGTGTTGGAGCAGAGTTATAGTTAAGTGTTGTGGCCTTTAAACTGCGACGGACCACATGTTGTGTGCGATATCAAGCTGGGTGCTGGCCAACAGCGCCTTTCAATAACAAACAGTAAGAACTTCTTCCACATTGTACATTATGTATTCAATGGGTTTTTGCACCCGCACATCGCACATAAATACTGCCATATCATCATATACGTGTATGTTAAGTATACGATTTTATCACACAACAATTCACAACTTTGCCTTTCGAAACTTTTTCAGTTTTCCAATATTTGGTGGAAAATTATTTACAAAATAATTGTAAACAATTTATTAAATTGAGTTTGTACACTTCATATAGTGACCGGATGTTACATTACAGTACACTACACATTACGTTTTGAAACGGTTTATTTAAATTTCTGAATTAAGTTTTGTACTAAATTTATAGAAATTATTCATTTTGGAATAAATGCCATGACAATCTGCTGCATGATAAAGCCAAAAACTCTAAACTGTATTTGACAAACATTATAAATTACAAATTGTAATAACCAAGATAAATTTGATATATGTATTCAAAAACGGAGGGGCTATATTCGGTTGTAACCGCGAATTTGATGCTCTCATTCAACATTCATCATGCGACGACACCTGTGTGAGTTACGACCATATTTGGCATCTTATTAACTCATACTATAGGTCACCGACTCACTTAGTTTCATTACTACTACCATGAACTTATTTTAATTAACACAAATGAGATTTACATATAAGTATGTAATAAAATCAACCAAACGTTCTAAATTTAATATGTTGAGTATATAAGGAAAAAGTCAACCAGAGGATTGGAAACTATTAACTTAGTTTTATGAGGTTAAGACCGAAGACCATAGTCAGCTTTATTATGCTTTAAAATATACAGGTTGGTTGAAAAGTTGGTTGATCTCACCAAGAAAGAGCACTACTAGCTCAATTTTTTTTTTCTCTAGTTGGTACATCTGTCATGAGAAAACATGCAAAGTTACAAGTCATTCTGTCAATCAATTCTTTGTTTACAAACCATTTAAAGTTGACGTGTCAGAGTATTTTTTTAATATGGAAAAAATTTAATATCGCGTAGTGATTGGATTTTTTGTTTTGAAAGGTTTAAAAGCAACAGAAATTTATGAACAATTTTTTGAAGTGTATCAGGAGTCCTCACCTTCCAAACGCACCGTCGAATTTTGGGCTGGTGAATTTAAATGTGGTCGTATTAGGTTTGACGACGACCGCAAACACACCAGAAATCATTGAGCAAGCTCATAATATTTTTAGTTAAGATGCAAGTTGGACTAAGCGTGAAATTGCTACTGCCATAGGCATTTCAGAGGAACGAGTACTTCATATTTTAAATGCAGAATTACATAGGAGAAAGCTGTTTGGTTTGTTAGTGCCGCATACGTTAACAATTCGACAAAAAATTGAAATAAAGAACGTTTACAGTGGAGTGAAGCTGGTTGTTCAGCTCCAAAGCAGATGAAGTCACAACGATCAGCAAAGAAGGTTATGTCATCAGTTTTTTTGGGATGCAAAAGGAATTTTGCTGTTCGATTTGAAGCAGAAAAGTAAAACAATTAACTCTGAAAACTATTGCAGCCATTTAGATTAGCTGGATGAAAAAATTCGTGAGAAAAGATCTGGTTTACAGCACAAAAAATAATTTTTCATTAAGACAATGCACCTGCTCACAAAGCTGTTGTAACAATGACTAAATACAACGATTTAAAGTACGAATTGCTTGAGCATCCACCGTATTTCCCAGATTTAGCTCCCAGCGACTATTTTGTCTTCAGAAACCTGAAACAATTCCTTTGTGGAAAGCGTTTTTCGTCGAATGAAAAAGCTATTAAAACCATAGATGGGTATTTTGCCAAGCTTCCGGAAAGTACAATATCATAGGTATGGCATAAAATTATTGGAGGATCATTGAAAAAAGCATATTGAAGTTAAGGCAGATTATATTGAATAAAAAAATATATTTCTTAACAAAAACTGTATTTTTTCATTTCGAGCGCCAATACTTTTCAACCAACCTGTATTATCTTTATTGCAGTAAAATATCACACATTATGACAACATAAATGGTACAAAGTGAGGTGTAAAGTCGTAAATCATTATTTCGGGTATACTAAATCTAGAGGAAGGTCTGGACTGATTGCATCGACTTTTGTCAACACTCAAAAACATATTTTCACGGAATTTTATGAAGATAATTCATATACTGATTATTATATTTATGTTGTGCACGGGATGATGATGTGATTCGTGCACCCATTTTAAACATTTTCGTCATTTTTTCGTTCAGTTAATTTTTTCAAGATACACCATAAAGGCTTGGGATAGTATTGATCCTATTTTATTCAATTATGATATCATCGCATAGTATTTCTGTTAAATTTCATTAAGATAACTCACATGTTGACCGATTAAACGATATAAAGTCAACCATAAGTTGGAAATTCGTATATGAGTTATCCGAATTTCAATAATATACTCGTATGTACGTATTTTACAGTTTCAGTTAGTAACTGATATTTCCGTAAAAATTTAGCTATAGTCAGAATTCGCTTGATTTTATGTGGCATTTAAAATGAAATTATTATATAATATATGTAAGGATGTTCGCCACACATTGTGAGGACATATTGTACATATGTATGTATATTCAATGGGAGTTTAATTCTGCAAATTGATCAATTTCGTGTGGTATTTCAATTGCAAAAATTCTGAGGAATAACACCTACTCGTATCTCCTATCATGAAAATTTTCGTTGCCCTATCAACTCACGCGCCCAATACTCCAATAGTATGTTTTTTTGCAAATGCATTCACACAGATCGCTGCAATGTCGGTGGCAATGGTTTTGGACATGGATTCGGTCTGTTCTCTGTTGGCCAATTCAGCAACATGACAGTTTTTATCTGTGAAAAAATTTAAATATTGTAATTTCAGACTTGAAGTGAGCCGAACAAACAGTTTGCTGCCAAGCCAAGCGAAGCCAGGAGTGTCGATTATATAAATCACCAACTAACTTAGTTCGCAGCCATTTGCGTAGATGACTGATTCATTCATTTTTGTTTTGCCACCAAAGGATACCACCGAAGTCAACAGATAGGTTCAGCATACTTTACTCAGTGATCAATTGTGAGGAGGAGGAGGAATTGGGAGAATGTTATTGAATACTAAATGTCCTCTTCTGCCTCTTCTACCTCGCACTGCACTGCTTTTCGCGATGGCTCTTTCGTGAAATCTTGCGTGGGCTTGATGAGTGCCCCTGCTGCATACAACATTAGCTACACTTGTTAATGAATCATTCTTATTGTGTTTCTTCTAGAGAATTGCGATTGCTACTCAAATTGAATAATCCAATTATTGCTACTGTTTTATAGTGAGCTTTAGGAACGTTTGCGTTGAGTTTGCGTGTATTTAATCGAATTAATTATGCACACCTTTGTTGGTTTTTAAGCTTTACTACCACCTTTTCTTAAGTTCGTTTGCCCATACTGAGAATGGGTCTTGATCTCTGCACTGTTGTGTTAATTGTTAGTATGGCCTGCCCACCCGTCCAGTTGATTATACTCTTATTGACGGGTCGGATGTTGCATCCCGCTGTCGGCGTATGCCAAGACATGATATCACTGGAGCAGGCGCAGACAGAGATAAGGAAAGGCTCAATGGCTTTATTTAGAATGAATTTGTATTGCAAAAGTTTTCGTTTTGTTTGTTTACTCATTCGTTCGCTACGCGCCACAGGTCAGTGTCATGATTCTTAATGATTTCCCACTTAATTGGACCACACGTATTCGTATGTATTAACAACAGTGATTTAATGAAATTCAACTAATTTGCATATGCATCAAAAATTGTTGCTGATGATACACATACAAACGAAATGCTGCTGCAGAGCAAGTCCTATGTGTAAACCAGCTTTCTGTGAAGACATTACACAAATCTGTCTACACGATCGTAAATAAGCTAAATTGACTCATGTCGGAAATACTTCACACCTACTACTCACCTCTGCTCATTGCTCTGCACAAATTACATGTAGAGCCGTTGCAAAGTGTATGTGGATGTACTGAAACAAAGTAAGAGCGGGATGAAAATTATTTGCTATTATTTTTTATAATTGATACTAAAGAAGGTTAGTAAAATCGGTCAATACACCTACTAGATATCTTAATGAAATTAGGCAACTCTGTTTTTGAACACAAGACGGTTTGATGCCAAAATTGCTTTAAACGGTAAGTTAATTGGGTGTTAAGTATAATTTCAATCACTATTTCACGCATTAAAATGTTAAATCTCGTCAATGTTACTTCAGGGTAGTCATTATACGCTGAACAGGGTATATTAAGTTGCCACGAAGTTTGTAACACCTAGAAGGAAGAAGAAACTGAACAATCGGAATCAAGTGCTTGTAAGGAACCTTTGTGAAGGGTATTTTAGCTTCGTTTAACGTTTTTTCTTGTTTAACATGAATATTTCTCATGTTTCCAAAAAATAATACATAATATCAAACGCTGACCAAAGGATGCATATGTGTGCATATATATATATAAGTATATATACATAGCTCGCGTCTTTATTAAATGTCCACTGTGTATTTTATACTTTAACTATAAACCTTTAAGGCGTTTAATCATAAGTTGACATATCCGTTAATCCTAGATATGTAACTGGGCCGTATATATGTATGTATGTATTATACACTAAATTCATGCATATAAAAAATTATTAACCGTAGCTACAAAGAGGCACACACACATTCACAGCGTTGATTTCTCTTGTACGTTCCGGCTTACCGCTTTTGTGTTTATATTCTTCGAACTGCATAGCTTTGTGCATGCACATACATACTTACATATGTACCACACAGATGTGGCGTGAACTTGTTGGTAGGCTTTCAGCAACTCATTTGTTTGCTCAAGTCTTTATGTTGTCAACAAACAGCTAATCCTTCGCACAATGCTTGAGGTTGCCCGTCGCTTTGTGGTGTTACGGTGCTTGCTTGCTAATACAAAGTGGTAAAAGTTAATGAATGCCAGCAGAGACTTTGTTAAAACTTAAAATCAGCCTTTTAAAGGATATAATTTAATCTTAGTATAGGTTATGCGATATATTAAAAAAGAAAATAACCCCCCTTTAACAAAGTCAGGCTATTCGTTGATAATCAGTGCAGTACACGTTGTTTGATATTGCTGGCAACAATTAGTTGGCAGTACCCTGTAAGCTGATGCAATGTGGTTGTATAATTCTGTAAAATTGCGATTATCATAAATGTTTTGACTTGAATCGTTTTAGCTAGGCTTATTGCTAATCAGTATGAGTTTAAAGGTCTAAAAATAGGGTACACAAAAGGGAATGCAGCCTTTAGTTATATTCGCCATAGGCACACTGCCAATGTTGCTAGTAGCACTAATCAGTGAAAATCGTAATTTCCTTAAAGGTACAACATATACACCATAAGCATAGATACATATATATAATATTTATAAAATATAGAAATTCTGCTGATCATTTTTGCAAATAATAGCGGTCAACCAGCTGAGGGAAGCCAACGGGACTATGAACGGATATCTGCCGTTTGCAGTTCCTTTTCATGTCTCCATACAAGTTAAACTCGGTAGGCGGTACCATCATCTATGTGGCGGCAGCATCATTCACGAGCAAGTCATCTTGACCGCAGCGCACTGCTTCTTTCAAAGACATCCAACGAAACATCTAAGAGTGATGGCCGGTGTACAAAAGTTCACATTGGAAGCGGCACAACGTTACCACGTGGCACAAGTCATTGAGCACAAGGCTTTTGTACCGCTACAAGGTTATGATATCGCTCTGGTTATTCTAACTTTGCCGTTGCCTATTGATGGTGTGCATTTTGATACGGTGGATTATCGAACCGGCGGTAATGTGGAAGACAGCCTGGAAACATATCTAATTAGTTGGGGCCAAACAACGGGATTTATGGAAATTGTTGCATTCAAAACAATCCAATCTCATGAGTGTCGTTGGTTTGGCTTTACTTATATAACACGCACTGATTTTTGCGCTTACAGCGCCACGGGACGTGGTGCTTGCGATGTATGTACGAATTCGAAATATTGAGCATTATATTAAGTTATTTCATAATTTAGGGGGATTCTGGTGGTGCACTACTTACCGCAAATCTTACCAAACAAATTGGAATTTTATCGTATGGAAAAACTTTTTGTAAGAGAAATCATATCTATGTCTATACAAGTTTGTTTCGCTTGTTTAACTGGATAGACGAACAAATTGTAAATTTGGCAGGCGCACAGAATTTTCGAGTATGATGTACTGAAAATAAATGTAAGCGCAACACTTGTAACGCATTAACATGTTGCACAATATTTATTGGCAACAGCAGCATTATCAACTAGCTATTTATATAATTGTAAGAGAAAATTGTCATGTTGCAATTTGTTTTGTGACAGCAGAAGCGCCTACCTGTTGTCATCAATTAAGTAACAAGCACACGCGACCTATAAATAATGTGAAAACAAAATCTATGGATTAACAAGAGTCTCCGCACTCACGCTGTGTACACATACAGCTTTTATCATATTAAGGGCAAACAGTGGAAAATGAAGAGTCAAAAGACGGCTTTACGAGTCATTCGAAAATCGCATTGCCTATAGGGTTGTGTGGCGAAAATGGCTTAAGCAGTTCACATTATGCTTTATTAATTATCGAATGCATTTTTCTAAACCCAATTGAACTATGCATTATATATGCTCTTATTTATTTATTTTAAACAAATGCATAAATTTTAATTTGTCAGAACATTTAAGAAGATTCTTCAAAATAGGCATATTTCTTAACTTGCTTCCACAGTAGTTCGAAACTATCTTAGAACTTAGCTGCTTTAAAGCAGCTCCATGACCAATTGCGCGCACTGTATGACATCGAATTTACGTCAGCCATAATTTATGTCCTACTGCGTCGCATGCTCGTGTACGACTGTATTAAGGTTTATGGTAACTTGGTAACTTACTTACTTGTAAACAAATGAGACATTGAAATAAATGAGTCTGTGTAGGCTCTGTTTTCTGGGCAAATACTACATTTTGCCAATTTCCACCAAACAGGTACCTGATAAACTAATTGGAGAATGAACGCATGGCCAGCACTGAAGACAAGTTGCAAATAAATCCACACTGTTTAACTCGATAAAAGAGTAAATTAAATAAATAAAAGCCAATTGTGTCACATACCATGGTTTTTTATTTATATGAGATTGTGAGACGACATAATCGTTAAGAAAATAATAATGATATTTCAATTTTCCTTAAGTTTATAAATAGCTACTAGTATGCCCCAATTTGCTTATTCGCTTTCGCACATTGCATACTTACTCACTTGCAGCATGCTTAAATTAACGGTGTACAATATATTAATCTTCATTGCCTTGGGCAATGCTTCTTTTATAGAAAAATCCAATTTTACAATACTAACTTCGGAAGAAATTGCTAACTGTGAGTTGGAAAACTCCGCCAATGAGCTGGACACTGACTCTGTAAATCGTATAAATGGCGGCCGGCCTGTAGAACTAATCGTACCGTACCAGGTATCGTTGCAGGTACTACGACGTGGTCGGTATCACCACTTTTGTAGCGGTTCCATTATCAGCCCTCAGCACGTTCTTACCGCCGCTCATTGCGTCACGAAGATGAATCCGAATGAGATTAGTGTAGTTGCCGGTACATTGACATGGCGCTATGGTGGCGATCGCCATGGCGTTGCAGCTATGCGCTCCCACCCGGGTTTCTCATCGAGTTCATTAATTATTAACGACATTGCAGTGTTAAAGGTAACTCCGTCATTCAATTTGGCCAGAACGTCAATAAGCATAATTTCGCTGGGTAGCCGAGCACGTGTCGGTGAGAATGTGGCAGTGCGTTTGACAGGCTGGGGCTCCCTTACGCCTACGGGATCGAGCGGCTTGCCAGAACGATTGCAAATGTTAGATTATCAAACTATATCGAACAAGGAATGTGCGCAAAGTGGATTTCGCATAACAGCCAATGAGTTGTGTGCCCTTGGCGAAAGAGGTCACGGCGCTTGTGTGGTAAGTAGCTCTCGAAATAATAGTATTGTGGTTTTTCTCAAAAATTAATATTTTAAAGGTGTACTTGTGGTAAATTTGTTATTTTGTCGATATGTTACAAGAAACAATTCATCAAGCTTGTTCGTGGAAATAATATTATAGAAGAGTAAACAACATTTATAATTTTTTTCAAAAATATAAAATATTTCCTAAATATATGTATGTACATATATCGTGCGTCCGTCGGCGTGCAGTGACAAACCTCTGAACCATTATAAGCGGCTCTTCCGGCCCTGACGCTATTCACTGCTACTTCCCATAAAATATTTTGTTCAGATCCATGCAACTATGTAGTTGCCGAACTATAAACACATAATTTCAATTTTCTAAATACTTTTCTTTTCTAATAATATATAATATATTTTACTTGCGTTCGTTCTCATATCCTCATGTTTTCAGGGTGACTCCGGTGGTCCACTCACAATATCAAACGGTACACCACAACTGGTCGGGATTGTTTCGTATGGCACCGCAACTTGCGCCCAGGGTCGGCCTGATGTTTACACAAGAGTCTCAAGCTTTCTGCCATACATTAATAGAGTAATAAGCAGTGAAATACCGTGAAGTTGTAAAACATGCTATTGTGAAAATTAAAGCTTGAAATTAGTGTTCAAACACCAGATACAAGTTACAAATTTAACTAATGGAACTTTAAAAGGAAGAAACACGCGAAACTAAATGAACAAATACATAAATAAATAAACTATGATACAATAGCGACAATGACAATGACGTTGTTAACAAACAGACAAAACTCTGAAAATTCATTCATGACGAACGGGGCGTAAGATGGTCCACCTTTGTTTTAGTCCTAGCACAAAACAACTCTCTTCTTTGACGCCGGCTACGAATGGATATTGCTTGCCATGCCTCATTATCACATATTATGGCGCTGAAGACAGTGCGACCTGCCAGATGCGAACGGCCATTTGGCCATAAGCCAGCCAGAAATGCCGTTGGTTGATTTTAAATATCACTTGAATAACCATAAATGTCCGAAGTTTACTCAATGGCTAATTAAAAAATCTTATTCGATATTCATCACGGACACCTCTTCACAAATTCCACACTACATATTGTACATCATTTGTTTGTTTTTTGCTCTTTTTTAACATTCACAAACATCAAACTTGAAAATTCCATATGTGCATATGGAAGGGCCTGTGCTGAACGATTGGCAAAGCAGTTGCGCTAATTTATTGCTTCAGCTAACGGCAACATTTAGCGCGAGTCACTTGCTCGCTGACATCAAGGCAAAGGAATAAGAACTGATGGCGCAACCGAACCTAATGCAAATGAAAACAATTTGACTCTGATTTGTCGCAGTTTCTATTTATGTACGTGCGCCCCACCGACCTCGAGTCCAAAAGCTTAAGACTATGCCTAATTGGACAAATAATGCAAGTGTTGCATACAAACAGGCACATGGATGTGCTAAAAGTCAGTGGCTGTTGGCTTTTAAGCTATAGTAAGAAATCTTGCCTTTGTTGCACGCGACTGAAATATTTAAGTAAAGTTTAATTTTTCGCACAGCAAAACTGAGCTGCACTTGCAAACAGGCACACATTTAAAATGATTTGAGAAGAAAATATACGCTTTGCTGAGCCGACCGAGCTGCGCCCAGCGACATTTACATATGCATGTGTATACCTACATATATATGTTTATGTAAACATACACATACATACAAATTTTTGTTGAGATCTATTGGGTTTGTTCGCATCGCTGATTTGGCCTTTATTCTATCTTTTGGCGTGAACCCTAACAAAATCATGTGGCTTTGCTAAACCAGCAGTCATATTTTTTATGCGATAGTAGACAAACGTACTTAGCTACTTGGACGTAACTGCTCAGAGTTTCTCTCTCGGCGTTGACTGGAATAGCAGTCAACGCGGTTTACTCATGGCTGCGCGCACATAAATTCATTTAAATCAATCAATTCAATTTGTTTGTCAATAAAATTTAAATGAGTATTTCATTTAAGCAAATTAAAATCGACCCAGTTGAATGTCGAGTTGAGTTTTTGCGCTTGAAGTTCTGAAGCTTAAAGAGCGTCACCCGATGTACCGAAGACTGCAATCATGCTTGCGTACGCTATGCTACCATATGTAAACAACAAATAAAAAGCGTTGCTGACACATCAAGCGTCTACTATGGAGTTTCAAGCTAAATGTTTTCTTACAAGTATAAGTCATTTCTGCGCAGAAATTAAAAAATTTCTGAATTTATTATATTATGTTTTTTTTAGTAATGAATATGCAGAGTGTGGGTACAATCTGTTTGAGTAATCGCCATGTAGTAAATAGACAAACTTCAATGTTGGGAATTTTACTTTTTACAATTATGCAAGATTGTAATACTTTTTTGTAAACCCATGTTGAACAAGTCGTATCAATCATGCGTACAAAAACTTTTTGAGCAATGGTCAGCTGATAAATACATAGACTGAAAGCCGTATAACACCCAAGTATAAACACGCAACGAAAATTATCGTTGTGTAGTGGCATCAAAAACACATAGAGAATTGTTTATTGTTGATAATTTTAAGTGCGTTTCAAGCTGGAATATTGTCAACGAAAATAATAAATAATAAAATAAGAAGTTGTGGCACACACACATATACATATGCACTTGTACGTGCATGCATAGATTTTTAAAAGAACATACACGTACGTACTTATGTACTTCTTGATAATTGATTTGGCCATAGGAGTGGTATAGACACAGAGCTTGGCCGGCATAGTATGCGATAGCAGTTCGAGGAATATTGTTGGGCCATTGAAATAGCAGCTTAGTGTTTTGCTGCCGTCGCTTTTTGTTTTTAAATTGTGTCCATCATAGTTACCAACGCAAACCATGTTGTTGTTCGTGTAACATTGCGTGCAACTGTATATGGCCAGCGATAAGCAGATAAGCAACATTAGCGAGCAATTTTCAATTAACACGAAAACCTGTGAATCGATAGATATACGTAGGTAGCCCCAAGACATTACAGCGGCAGCACTGTTTTGGCTTGGCCGCCAGCGTCAGTTCGCCAGAACAGGTCTCCAATTGGCGTTTACTGGTGTCAGGCAGCCACCATCGAGGTGGCGCTTCGAGCGCCTCTCTAAACAAATTGTGCATCTAATGCTTTCGACGCGCCGCCACGCATCACTGCCAATATGTCCACAGCGGAGTTGTGCATTAGGCTCTCCATCCTCTAGAGGTAAGGCAGACAATAAGTGCCGCATTGGCAGCTGAAGCAGAGCGTTTAGAATGCACTCAAAGCTAATATTAATAATGAACACACACACACACACACACACACACACACACGGTGACACATGCAAGAGCAGCGAAAAAATATCGACAACTTCGAGCTGGCAACGTTCGACCATTTATCATTTTAACGTTTTTGCGCGTAGTGGCCATAAAATTCGGCGCGATCGCCACAAACATCGTTGCTTCAAATAAAATGCTTTTATGCAATACGCAATACTCTTTGTAATTTTCATACACTCATAACAACTTGTTCAGAGTATAATGGGGTTTTTCACTTAATGGTTGTTTGTAACAACTGAAACGAGATGAGATAGATATAGCGCTATATATACAATAGAAAAGGCAAAATGAACTTCGGTAAAAATTTGGTTATTTTTAGAAAACTTGGTATAGGTATATATATCTAACTCAGCCGTCAATTAGGCCAAATGCATTGGTATTCATAATACTAAACGATATCAACAAAAATTAGTTTTATACTATATTTTTTTAAGTTAGAGAGTAATAACCATATAGACCACTCATGCTGATTATTGCCTGTTAACGAATACTACAATATTTATTTTAAATGCAATATTTTTTCAAATATTCGGTTGCGCTCGCATTTACAGCTTCCTTCCTTCTTTTATATGAGTTTGCTGTCAGTGTCTTTCGGTTGAATACATGTTGGTAAAACATAGCTGGTAATGGCGACAGTCGCTTGGCAGCATTTCGATAGTCTATGGCAAGCGATTTCCTTAGCTTGCTGTTGTACTTTTCTCTATAATGTCATTGTCGTCATCAAAGCTTGGGTTTGTGTGCGCATTGACGTTGGTAACCTTTCGCACAGTCTGACACCTTTAAGCCGCTGCCACCACACAATTGCCACTTTACGGTGGGCCAATGATTTGTGGCCACCCATGCCTTCGTAAGTACTCTAAACATGTGATATATGGAGACACGCGGTGCTGTAAGGACTATTCGAGTAAAGTCGCGTTATCTTATGTTTTCGGTGGAAAGTTATTTGGTTTAACGGAAATTTTGCAGCATATTTAATACACGCTTTGATAAAAGTAGGTAACGCTGTATAAGTGGAAATATAATATGCATATATATATATATAACATATATATATTTATGCCTTAGCGCGAATTGGTAAAGTATGAAATCAGTAAATGGGCTCGCGTCTCAATAAGGAATCACAAATCTTCAAATTAAAAATAAACTGGCCGTAGCATTGTACCAGAGAATGTTAATGAATGGTGAAGTCGCAAATGTTAGCTGTACTGAAATTTACATTATTATGAGGCGGTATTAAGTTTTTCGAAGTTAGTCTCCAAAACCGAAATATTTGCGTTCCAATTTCGAAATTGAGCTTATTGAAAACATATTTATTACTCATAGTGTATAAAGGGGTTTCATACAGCTAGAATTTTCAAAAAATCGATTTTTTTTTAAATGTATTTTCTTAATATACATATATTCAAGAATATACACAGAAAATTTCATATCGTTCCGGTGAATATTTTCGAAGTTACACGCAAGTTTGAAAAGGTGTTTCAGAGTTTTTTATCCCATGTAAAGTGCACTCCAAATTTTAAACGCGTTTTTCTCAGAATAGTGTTTTCAAAGTCGGTGACCAACATTACTAGAAAACGGCTAAACCGATTAGACTCAAATTTTAACACCAGCTTCTAAAATATATTTTTTAGTAATTAATCTATGATCTTTTCTCTCCGATAAATATTTTTTTCTTCTTAAACAATTTAAAGCCGAAATTTCGGTGTAAATCGATTTTTTTTTATCAGAAACAGTTTTTTTGTCAAACAAATTTTGTTTTGCTTATTGCTTTGATTAATTACTAGATTTAACATTATGCTGTATGGCTTTTTAATTTCAGACGATCCAGTTCAGCGATATAGTGGTCACCGTAAAACGTCTTTTTTGAGAAGAGCTCCCGCAGATCAGCTGTAGCTCTCTTCCAAATAAATATTTTTACTAATACTAAGTCTTAATATATAGCTAAAAGATACCATAATATGTGTATAAATTTTTGCATCAGTATATGTAAAAGTTTTCTCTGAAAAACTTCTGGAAAATTTACTTTTTTTCGGACTTCTAATTGTATATAACCCCTAAATTCCTAAAACAGAGTATAAATATGGGCACCATACCGTTTTCCGCTTACTTCAATGGTGTATACAATTTTTCGGTCGGGTCGGGTGTTAAAGTCGGAACTTCGAAATAAATAAAAATTGCATATCTCAAATCGACCTTGAACCACTGGATTTATGAATTTTTATTGATATTATTAATATTGTATAATTTCCATTATTATTCATTTGAGATGCGCCAATTGCTGTCTGTAAATATTTTATTGATAAAAAGCAAAAATAATCAAGAATAATTAACCAGAAACAAAGCGCAATTGCATTATAACGGCGCTGACTGTGTGTACGTATGATACGTTTATAAATGCAAGCAACAATGCAAGCTGCAAGCAGCGCAAAAATTCAAGAAAAATTCGACTTCAAGAAACTACTAGTATTCAACTGCATAGTATATGTATGTACATATACATATCTGCTAAATTATTATACTCGACCAATATTTTCAATGACGCGTGAGTTCAAAATGTCAAAGCATATGGTACATAGCCCATGTGTCGACATATGTATGTGCATATGTATGTATAAGAAGGCTTAGCTCAGTCCCCAAGTGCTGTGTCGGTGCACACGTGTGTATGTGCGTTGGCACAAGACGCGAAAGCACAAATGTCAATAGCAAAATGTGCGCATGCGCTTTGATGACGGCCAATGCAATTTTGGGGCAACAGCTAGCGGACGTGGATGCTACTGGCTTTCTTAGTGCCAGTGTTATTTCGCGGAGGTGCGGTATGGTCCTACGCAACGCTGACCTGGTGCAGTTTAGTACTGATACTACTGCAAAACGCGTAGATTTTATTTTATGATTTGTTGTCTTAGTTAAAGCTACAGCTCATTGGCAAGTCAGAAAATCACGCATTCGCCTCACGTTCCTCAACTATGAACTCCGGCAAAGATAATACCACTTTCCCAAATATCTTTGGTGTTCGCTTCTTTTTCGCATTGGTAACTGCTTACCAGCAGACAGTTATTGCTAGCAGTTGTTTCTCTTTTTGTGTTTTTACGAGCAGTGCAGTGTTTTTCATTTTCGAGGCCAATTTGGTAAATTTGTAAAGATATGCAATATGTGTGTATGCTGTTGAAAACGGTTTGGTTGCAGGTGCAAAAATTGCCACAATTGGAAATGCAATTCTGCGGAGTTTTCCACGGTTCATCCTTTGAGTTTTGTGTAGCTGAACTAATTTTTTGAGCCAATTTGAACACCTGTATGCAATGATGGCTGATTGAAGTACAATGTATTTATATATTATATTATATATTAGTCAAATTAAAATGTATGATATGCAAATTTTACATTTTCAACCGATTGCAAAAATGATGATGCAATGCTTAAAACGTTTTTTAACCATATTTATTCGTTTCAGTGCCGCTGGCAAACAATGTACTTAGGATGAAAAGCATATTATATATTTTGTTTTATAATAAAAATTTTGTTTTATAATTGTATGATGTTTTTGTGTAAATTTTCGGCAAAACTTAAGAAAATATATTTATAATTACAATCTGTGTTTTATTTTCATTAATTTTTATCTTTACGTATTTGCTAAAAAATAGAAAAAAGTGTTGCGTACGTAAACTTTGTTGTTGCAGTGTTCTATAATATCAAATTGAGAACGCATCGTTTTGCAATATTGTTTAACGCTGCATACCATTACTGTATAAAACTGCAGTCAAACTGTAACTATACTTTGCAGTAGCACGTTTTCGAGGGCAGTCTATCACTTTCAACGCTATTCAATTTTTCCTTGCAGTTACTTCAGTTTGTTAACCCTTATGTTAGTAACCGGGCACCCGTAAAAAATTCAATATTTCATTTTAAGCTCTCAAACCGTCGTTTTTTATTTTAAAAGAAAGCTATTTGTCAGTTAATTTTTTTAATTTTTTTTTTTATTCTACGTTTTTATTTTTATTTTTTTCTTTGAATTGTCACTGACTATTAATATTTGAAGAAACAACTTTTTTAGAAAAAATTTTTTTTTATACAATAAACAAAATAATAATAATACTCAGATCGGTTGCTAAAAGACGTCGTTAAAGTTGGTTACTAACATAAGGGTTAAGTAAATCTTGCGACTGCTTTTTTTTGCAAGAAATTTAATTTTTTATATAACGCCTTATACAGCTTCGGCGTACATGTACATATTGTATTTTGAGCGCGTGCTCTTAATTTTATTTTCACATACATAAATCTTGCGCATATTGCGATAACCAACCAACAAAAACAAAAATTATGTACACTCATTAATTTCCTATTAAAAATCTAAACATTTCAATTATTTACATACGTCTTGTTATTTTCAATTTGCATATTTGCTAAGTTACACCCACACACACACACACCCACACACATATATCTACAAAAACAACAGTTAATTTTGAAGGTTGTAGACTTCGTACGCAGCTGTGTCTGCACGTTAAGGCGTTCGCGTTGTTATTTCTTAAACACTCTTTGAATTTAAACACGCTTACTTCTAACACAAGATATGATACGAGCACATCCATAAGTATGTAAATATGCGAATTTATTTATTTTCTAATCGCTACCATCTGTAGCACTGCAAATATGCCGTGTACACAGGAAACTTGTATAATGCTGTGGCCGCCTCGTCGCATCGATCGACCAAAAGCGCATTCATTCCAACACATGTAATGAATTTAAATTGTATCCGGGCGTCAAACCGCCCCCATCGCTTGTGTGGAGTGGCGTATGGCAATATCATATTTGACTTTCATTATGCTGTTAAGCGTATGTCAACTCAGCGCGTGTATTGCCGAAACAATAAAACGACTTAATGGTTAATAATTTCGCTTCGCGCTGCTGGCTTTCTTACGAAATCGTTGTATCAGTGGAATCCTTTACTCGCTAGCTCCTTCTGCTGTGCTTAAGGTATCATTTTTCGTGAATTAAACACGCCCGTTATACATACTAATAAACGTTTAACTGTACATACATATGCATAGGTGTTGTCTACCAAACTTTGTACACACATATCCTTAAATATTTATATATGTAATGTGTATATGCCAGCCCATCTTTCCAACACTTTAGGCCGCTCCATACCGTCTTTGCAGCTGCTGCGCATAAACTTCCTTTAACGCTCTTGTTGTTGTGACGTATGCGCACATATGCATGTACTTGCATAGGTGTTTTGGGGGTGTGAGCAACGTGTCGAATAAACAATAAAACTGGCACACTATTACATATCCTTGCTGTCATATTTCCATTAAAGCCATGCCATTTAACTCCTAACAAGAATATTTGCATAGGAATAAGCATGTTCGCTTGTCTGCGTTCTACTTCGAGTTGGCTACATTTATTACTCATATTCTTAACTTCCGGCTTTTATCCTTTTGTCGTGCTCCACAGCGCACGCATTTATGGTGTCGTACACTTCACACCGCTCAACACATACATATATATGTTTAAGTATATAGCCTTCGGGGTAATTGTTGCGATATCTATGACGCTACTTGTGTGCGCTTTAGCGCTTGTATTAAACCAGCAACTCGCATTGAAAGAAGCGTTAATGAAAGCATGTAGCGGATGCTCAGTGGAGAGCGCGGTTATTTATGATATGTCGTACTTTTTCTAAGCGTCTATATCGAAATGTGCAGAAATAAACCTACAATAATTTTTGAACAGCTTCTTTAAATGCGCCTGTGATGATAGGTGCTGGCTTATATCGATGTGTGCGTGTAATCGATATTTTTTAAAACAACTCAATTTTTACACAAGTTAACTGTTATAGTTAGACATTCGCAAATTAAAGATTGCAAAAACACTCGGACAGCCAGTCGTGACTTAATTAATCGCCTCTAAATATGAGTACTTAGCTCTTCATCTTCATCTTTCGCTTTGGTTTATGCCCGTTATCAGTTGTGAAATTATAAATTCAGTAAAACAGAAATAAATTTGACATAAGTACATGTGTAATCATTGCCTCCCTGTTAGGGTGTGTATTCTAACTGCGCACAGTTCATCAGTGGCCACTGTAACAACGCTATCTCTCACAGCTGACCACGCGAGGAGTCACGCGAGATGTGCTCGAACTTTAGTTTCAACTGTTGTTGTTGCAGTTGCAGTTTGCGGGTCAATTGTTTTGTGCAAAGTGCATCGCGTTGTAGTCAAGCTAGAAAAATCGCCAATCACCCAAACATACAAGCAACTCGAGTAGGCATGGCGACTACATTCTTGACTTGTTTGCCACATTCCTTCCTTTTTAAGAAACAAACTGTTGTTGGTTGTGTGCTTCAAATGGAATACCTTCAGCAGCATTTATAAGAGCAGTGCGCGAAGTAAAGCACCAGCTTTTGGTTAATTGGTGTGGTATTTTGTGTGGGCGCAGTTATAGATTAATTGAAATCATAAGCTTTCGCAATGTTATATCGACGCGGATTTCATAACCATTTGCCTTACTATTCTACTTCACAACTCTTCTCATGGATTCTTTTGGGGTTTTAAATACGCACACTGTGCTGCTGGAGGTATTACAATTTTGTTCATATTAATAAAAGTACATAAATTATGTTAGCTGACCAACGTATCAACCATTTTTAGCTAACCTCCCCGTAATTTCAATTCATTGAACAAAACCATTAGTTGTACAAAATGCATAACGCCATTGCAACAGTATGGACTCATCCTAAATTATTAGGCGTTAATCAAGAAGCAGAAGCCTAGTTAAGTAAAACTAACCGGTCTACCGATTCTTCTATAGCATAACTATACAGGATGTAATCAATATGTATTTTCCACTTGCACCGCTAACGTTAAGCGAGTTAAAGATTGTCGACGAATTGCATGAGCGAAATGTTGTTCGCGCTCCTGGGAGGGGAGTCGAGTGCACTGGTGGACTCACAATATTTAAAGTTTTGCCAACATTATTCGTAGATGCAGGACAATAACTAATTGTGGAAGTTTATGACGGTTATTAGCATTTTTAACTGTATTCGATTCGCTCACATACATACATTCACAAATAAATGTGTTCGTGAGTGATGTAAAAATCTACGCAGCACGCTTGGAGGGAAACACGAAAATTCAATATCGAATCGATTTGAAACGATTTCAATAGCTACATATAAAAGCCATGATGCATTAGCAACAGTCTGATTAGAGAATTTTCCGCTAAAGAGAATCGAATTTACCAAGTTGGCTGGTATAATTGCAAAAGTAGAGAGTAATACTCTGTAAATTACAGGCTTCGACCGCAAATGCTAAGTATTTTCCATTAGAAGCTGCACTTTACAAAATATATGAGCAACTTCCACTGTTAAGGTGTACGTTCCAAGTGAGCATGTTTACTTGAATTGACTGCTGTTCTTGTATAACCACATTCTTTTGTATCTAACTACTACATTGCTGACCCACTGCTAGCTAACTAAATTCAAACCCAAACGCCAAAGAAACAATTAGCATTGAGAAGAATAAGTCTCAGCTAAATGGTAGAACATTTAATTTGCCTTCCCACACATTACCCCTCTATTATAAAATTTTAGTAATATTATATGGTATATATATGCATGCATAAAAACATACATACACATGTACATATGTATGTATGTACGAGAATACATTGCGTTGCTGAAGCGTTATAATTAATGATGTACTTGCAAATATTGGCAAATTAATGCACACAGTCAGCCTTTATTTATACTCAACTGTAGTTGGAATGTTGTTATTGTTGCATTGCCGCAAATGTCATCTTTTTAAATTTGCTTCTTTCCTACATCTCTTCTCTCGTATATGTCAGCAGCCAACTGCTTACAGTTAGCACTGTTCGCTGCTGCTGCGCTAACCCTCGCCGACGGCAATAGAAGTCGTCTGGTGCTTGGAGTGCTAATGATTTGCAGTGAGCAAACCTTCTTTCATAGTTTGTTTGCTACTATTATTATATATATACATATGTACATATGTATCATGCTTTGGAAAATATTTTCCCACTCAGCAAATATTTGCGCTTCCATTCATTTTGAGCGTATTTTAATTGATGTCAAGCGGCAGCAAGCAACCCACCAGCAAACGGCAGTAGTAATTAAAAACACCTTTTAACTGAATTCAACATGAAGGGAGAGCAAGCAATAAGAAAATTTGTCAGTTGTGTTGTCAATGAATTCATTTTGTTCATTTATCAAAAAATTTTCTACACATTGTCCATTGATGTCCGCTAATGTTCTTTGATTTCTGCTTAGTTGATTTTCATGTTTTAGTTACCATAGCTAAGACACAACGATTTTCTTAGCCCTGTCAATCCATTTGCAAATCATTGGGGTTTAGGTTGTCGTTTCATCAGCTGTTCAAGTTTATTTCATTAATGTAGCTCATGTAATTTGTGATACCAGAAAGAAACTCAAAATCCTTTATACGCTTTCAGAGCAGTCGCATATGGCGTTTTAGATCATAAAAACTTATTTTAATGTTTGTTTCATGAATAGCATCACTCAAAATTTTCAAATTGCTTATAGTCTAACGGTTTTTGTAACACTTTCAAGTCATGAAGATTGGTAGCAATGCCATGTGTCTATATCTACAATTCATCGTCCATCCGACCGTTCGAACGATAACTGCAATAAGCATTGAGACACAGCATGGTTAATCTGAAATAACCCCGCTCACCTCTCATATACATAACTTAGCAGTAAAGTAATGCTAACACTTTTTTTTTGGCTAATATATCTTTATTTATTGAATCTGCTTGCTCAAAGCCTAACAATAAGTATTAACATTTTAAATCTAATTAAAACATAATAATTTAAATAATTTTTATTATTATTGAGTAAAGAAGGTGTGACTATTAACGAACTTTTGCTTGCATTCCAAATATACATACCTTTCCCACTCCTTCCGATGTTGCTTTGGACAATCACCCATGCCAAATTGCTTGCCGATCGTTCAGTTTGTATGACAGCTATACGCTACATTGGTCCGATATCGGCAAACGAGCAACGTCTTGGGGAGAAACGGACGTGTGCAAAGTTTCAGATCGATATCTCAAACACTGAGGGATTAGTTCGCGTATATACAGACGGACAGACCGTGTTTTCTTCTAGGTGTTAAAAACTTCTTGGCAAATTAAATATATGCTACGCGGGGTATTATAATTGAACAGAAAGGTTTAGCAATGAAATAAAAAATACTATTTCAGGGACGAAATTTTGTTGGTGATAAAAAAACTTTAGAATAGACATTGTTTTATTGTGCTTAATCCTTTCTTACATATTTATGCTACCTTTATAAATTCTTCAGAACCATTGGTGATTTCAATAGAAAAATTATTTTAAATGATTTCATATTTATCTATTTTATGTTTTTTTGGCGAATCGCCTAAATTGTTAAAAGCTTATCAAAGAAGAAGGGTTGGAAAAATGAACTAAATAAGTACCTCAACCGTGCTTTCTAATCCTGCAATTTCATATACAAGTATGACCGTGTAATATAAGGTTTTCTATCTTTTTTTTATCCAGTGTTCATATCGCCACTTTGTGGGTACTAAAATGCCTAAATAAGAGCGATCCACATAGCTTCGATTGTTAAGGCGGTATTCTAGTCTAGGGACATTATTTTTAAAGTGTAGTAAAAACAGGCAATCAATATTTTTACTCTCGATTTTTTTTATCAGTTATCTATTAATGTTACAAGAGTACAAAAAAAAATTAGAAAAAAAGTTAAATATTTGAAAAACTGGCCGATACCGATGAAGTTGTGGGTCTAAAAAATTTGGCACATGAGCATACCCATGATTTCAACCCTCCCAGTCATCTGAAATGAAAAACAAAAAATATTATCAATCTGCAATGATGTCGCAATTGTATGAACTAGCGATAAGTAATAAAAAGAATTTTGGACAAAATGGCGACTGTTTGAAAAAAAAACGATTTTCTTTACCATTTTATTTATTTTCTCGTATTTTTAAAATTTTGGGGATGAGGCTAGTTCATACTCGAGAGAGGGCTATAAAGAAGTTGACTGAAAATTTCAAGTAAATCGATGGAGTAGAACTCGAGAAATCGTGGGTATCGTATTGAAAAGGTCTGGTCTGAAAAAAACGCATTTGAAGTTTCGCGTAAAGTCTTTTGTTCGATTAGACCCAGCCGAACCAGTTTGGAGGCGGGGCCAGTCAAATGTCTATATTTCCGAAAATAATTTAAATTTTCAAAAATCTTCACGTTGTTTTTGACATTCTACACTAGAATACCCCCTTAAGCATCAAGACGAATTTATCGGGCGAGATTGTCGCAGTTGGCTTTTATATGAAAGCAACAAATGTCGTGAATATTTAAGTTATTTTGTTTTAAAACCAAGTATGAGTCATTAAAAGTAGTTATTTTATTTTACTATTAATGTATACACAATTATTAGTTACTTATTATATTATTATAAATATTTGAAATGAACTGTATTGTGAAAAAGAACCATAAATACATACATATAATATTAGATTAATACGAGGATCCGTTTATAGGGCATTTGCTTTTTGAAAATGGTAGATCTTTAATTAGACAGTATAATGATTGAAAATTGTTCACCGTGTATTCTGTTAAACTACAGCGATGAGCTCGTTTATCAACAGAATTCTGTTAATATAAGCACTGGATCAGTGAATGTTAATGAATACACAATTTTTTTTGTATACTATATTTATATTATGTTATTATAATGATATTTTATATCTATTTTCATATTATTTCCTGGATTATTAACATTTTCTTCTCATAAGTCAATTGCTTTCCTTCTAATTATTTCAATTTTTGTTTATACGCTTGCGAAAGAGCATCTGTGCATATATTTTGCTTTGTTCCCTCATAGAGTGGTGTAGTTCGTTTGGTTCCTTCATAAGGTGGTGAAATTTCATTTTCGAACTTGGGCGTTTTCGAAATTCCCTCATAATAATTTACATTTTAGTACAGCTAACATTTGCTGTTCTCTTTTTATTAACATTCTCTGCCTTCTCTCTTCATTAACATTCTCTGCTGATATTTTCTCATTCAGAATTTTATGTCTACCGCTAATAAGAATTATTTTTAACGAAACTCAATGAACCCTCACTATTTTTCCACTCAAGTGAAGCACTCACGCTCGCGTACAAAGCGCATAACTGCTCAAGAAGTGACTCCGCCCCTTCTTCTTTGCGTTTGGTGCTCTGCGCAGAATGACTGATCTCTCACTCAAATCAGTGATTTCAATAGCTACGTGCACCAATTTAGTAATGCTGCATTCTCCGCTGTTGTGTCCCCACATATTTGATGGCAAAAAGGGTAGCAGTTTAGAATTGACTTTGGAGCAAAAGTGATGGCACTAATGTGAATGATGAGCCCCTTAAATTTTCCCTTTAGTCGTTAGTTTTAAAGCGAAATTACCCGCATTAATACGATTAAAATTATGTACATACATACATACATACGTACATATATGAAAATGAAAATTTTCAAGTTTCTTATAAATTTTTGCTCTATACAGTTATTAAGTGAAATATTTTAAATCATATGCTAGTTAGTAGACTTTGTTCAAGAAGGCTGTAGTTTTAAAATTGTGTTTGTATCAAAAAAAGCTGTGACTGAATTTCGTTGTTATATATGTACATACATATACATATGTTCATGTTGTTATGTTTACACTCTTTATGACCCACAACCATTTATTATCTAATTTTTATATAAATGGCGACTAGATTTCCGAATCAGTTTCACCCTCTACCAACTGTGTCACTTAAGAAGCATAATTCGGGATCAAAATATATTTATTGTAGTGATATTTCTTTATGATGTCATGTTCAATATTTCTTCTTCAAAATATACCAACATTTATTTGCATCAATTGGAAGTTAATTGCAGTGTTAATTCCCTTTAGGCAATCAATACGATAGAGTCGTGTCTGCCATGCTTTGCGAATGCGTTGATCGACGTATCTGCCTTCAAATCGGGTCTCGTAAAACATATTTGAGATGCTTTTTGTTGTTATTCTCCATTAACCCTATGACTTGAAAGTCCTGTTTAAATACCGCAGCATCTCAACAAACTGCACACAACCCTACCATTCAACCCCTGCCCTCGACCCTATTACAACTTTGCTTTGATCTCTCAAAACTGTTATATCTTCAGAAGTAGTTGCAGTTTTTAGCAGAAAAAGAAAAGGAATTTTTGGTACTTTGACCCTTTTCATTTATTTAATTATTTGTGCTTTAGGTTTGATCATGATCTTGTTTTCAACCGTTTGCTTTGACAACTTTAAAAGAGTTGAGAAGTATTTCCACCTTTGCCCTGATTTGTGTTAGGTGTCAACATTATACGGTGGCTACTCTAATGGTTTTGAGAAGTTTTACTCGTTTTGTTTAATGTGTGTTTTGTTGCGAGAGATGAGAAATGAGAGAAAGGTGGTTCAAAAGTTGATGTTGCGTGGTCCACTTTGAAGCTCCCGTTAGATTCTGTACAAATTTATAACGCGATTTAATGAACTTTAACGTTTTGATTGACATTTGACCGTTAAAAGTACTGGTTTTTAGTGCGCAGGCATAAACATACCTACATCCATATAAATTCGTCATAAATTTTTAATTAATCAAGCAAGATTGTGTTGTGATTTGGAGGAATGGAAGAGTCTACAAATACAATAATTATTTTAATATACATATGTGTATATATACATATGTATGCATAGTATATATATACACACACAATACTTAGTACATATACATACGTACTCGTATGTACATACATACATACACATGTATATTACACATGCATAATAAATTTGAGGCGCCAATTTTGATTTTTCTGCCATTACATTGTAAATATGTTGCATCAATAAACAAAAATTGTTTATACCTCCGAGACCTCCCTGCCACTTCAAACAATACAAATTTGTAGTAAATTTTTTACTCGATACTTCAAAACATTCGCATTCAGAACAAGCAAAACTTGCAAAAAAAAGGTAAGTAATTTAAGGGGTCAAAGTTGACGAAACACTCAGCTAGAATATACATATGTACATTATATGTACTTATATACATACTTATATATGCGAGGTGACAGTGTGCAAAAATAACAAGAGTGAAAAGTTGAAAAATTGAGAAAATTCGTCGGCACAATTTTAATCATGAAAGAATGCAAAGGCAGCAGCAAAAATGTGCTAAACATCATCAAGAGAATAGGTACCTTCATGTAGGGATATGCAATTTGACATAAAAATTATTTATTATGTATTTATAACACCGATTTGCCAATGCAACTACTCTTAAGCCGCGCCAGCCTTTTCCAATTGAACTTGAAGTGTGTAAATATGCAAAAAGAAAATTATATACCATATATGTATGTATGTATGTATGTAGCAGAGCAGCTGAATATGAGGGTTGTATGTGCGCTTTCTTCAGAAACTTCACCTAATTTTATTGAAGCCTGGTCATCGCTCTGTATTTTGTTTCTTTTTTTTTCATTCCGCTTAGTTTTCAGCAACACATTCCCAATATTCACGCATTTATTATATAATCATTCTCGCTGATATTTTGTAACGACATTTTTGCCGATGTTGGCATGGTCGGTCCTTATGTAACTTTTTTTGTTTTTAAAACAATGACAATGCAAAAATGCAATTATATGTATATGTAGTGTGTGCGCATTTTGCTTACTGAGTTCAAAATAGTCGTGAATTATGTTGTTGTCATGTTTTTTGAAATGATTTTTGGTGGTAAAAGTTGTAAAATTAATCGTGACCATTTTCTAGTTCGCTTGTTAATTGTAAAAATTATCTGTTGCTGTGACTAATTCGATTTTTATGACTTGTTCTGTATTTTGCTATTAAATTTGCTAAAATTAACGGTTTTGCGCACAAACAGCTTAGGTAGCCCAATGTACATTGCACTATGTCTGCATATATATGTATGTATGTATACATAATATACTTTATATATATATGTACATAGTATCATGTTTGTATATATGCAGATAATTATGTATTCAGTGGCTATAAAGTAATTGTTCATCTTCCATTAAGGCGTTAGGGGTAGTCAGAGGCACGAAAAACTGAGAACTTTCAATAAAGTAAGTAAAAAAAATGCTTCGATCAGGCCTGAGTTTACTATGTATCCTAGAAGCTGTATAAATTTCATTAAAATCTACTGAGCGATTTTCGAGTTATTGTTGTCACCATTTCGAAAACCATGGTTTTGAGAAAAACGCATTTAAAGTTTCTTTCAGCTGCCGCTAGCTACCTGCTCCCGAGCGCTCTTTGTTATTTATCGAATAACTCAAAAAGTAATTATCGGATCAACTTAAAATTTTCAGAGAATATTTTCAAGATATTACACTTAACGAAAATGCAAACAAAAAAAATTAATTTTTTGAAAATTCTGACTACCCCTAACCCCTTAAACATATCCGGAAGTTCTTACTATACAAGGTATATACCCAATATACTTGTATGGTAAATGATCACAGTGACCAGCTAAGTGGTTTTAGCGTTGTCGGTCTGTCTGTCCGTGCCGTATGCGCGAACTAGGTGCTCAGCTATATCGATCTGAAATTTTGCGCACGTCATTACTTTTCTAAGAAGTTCAATAGTATCACTAATGAAATACATATAAACCATCGTTAAAGCAATCGCTCCTTGAAACGTCGAGTGACCGTTATAAATAAGATAACGCATTAACCGTGTAACAAAATTACTTTTGTGTATATCACACACTAATAAAAATCGTTTTGGTCCACATATAAAAAGTCAAGGAAGTGCCGAACACATGCTAAAGTGTCGCCTTATGACGGACCAAGCAAATGACGACGAAGTGATTTGAACAGAATTTAACAGACTGTGGTAATGAAGAAATTATGACATACTCCCTCTCACCAATCGCTTTGTTGCACGAATCACATTTTGATACGCGTCATAAAAATGGGAACAGAGGAAAAAATGCCAAGACATTGCTTGAATACATCGATACATCGAAGCACACAGCACACAAGAGAAACTTGGTCAGAATCAGCAGACAACTCTGCGACTCAGCGTTAATTACACAAGTTTTGATGTTGCAAGTTGTATTCATGCCTGCCAATATGATGAGTTGCATGCAACAAATGGAGATGAAATCCGACTTTGCACTAAAATTGATTAAGGAAAATAGGACATCTGCTACTGGTGTGTACACAGCGGTGTCGATGGTAAGGGAAAACGTATTTCATTGTACTAATATCAAGATACTTACATACATACGTACATGTTCACAAACAGTTCATACATAAATTTATACATACAGACAGACGGGCACACAATATGCATTGCCTATTTAAGTAGTCACGCATCATAACAATCATTTTGCGATTGCATTTTGATTATTTGAGGCAAATTTTCATATGAATCTTATGAGTTAATCTTGAAAAACCACATAAAGCCGAGCAGCACACCTGGACAGTCCACGGTTTCTTGGCGGGTTTCACGAATAGAAGAGGCACCCTTTTTGTTGTGTACAAATGTGGCGTTGTGAAAAAATGACTGGTATTGACCTTTGATGACCCCGATATACTTTTTTCCTACGTTTGGAATGTTTTCTTAAAATTTTTCTCTTCTATTATTTTGCATATGTCCATGTCGTATATAACTGTATATATATGTACATATGTGTATTCTAACACGTCAAAAGAAATTAGAGCAGTAAGCTGGTCCAAGTATTTGAAATATTTCTAGTTTGTCATATGCAAAAAGAAATCTTGATTTTCATGGATATAAAATTAATTAAAAAAATTATGTTTGTCGCGCAAGGGGAAAAAATAGTAAGTATATAAATACACGAATATAAAAAATGTGTGTATACATATGTAAATATGTATTTGTACGCTTACATATTAGTTTGCTGTAGTACAGCATTAAGTTCCACAGAAAAAATACTACTTTACTAATCGAACTTCCTGACCGAAAGCGAACTGGTGCGAAAACCATTAACTTTATACCAGTTACAACACAATTTGTTAATATTTAATTGTATTTAATTCAAGAAATTATAAAAGTGATGACTACTACTCTTTTTTATATTTGGTGTCCTGTATTATATCAATTTTAAATATTTATATTTTTATTTGGAAGTGAAAGAACAAAAAAAGTTTTAACGTTTTCTTTTAAATTTATCTTCTTCTGTGATATATTTTAAACCAAAACGTATTGTTTTGTTCTATAATGATATAGATATTGTTTTCTTTTCTTACTTTCTGCAATAAGAATACCCGAAATGTAAAGTATGTATTCAATTAAAATCGGCAATTCTGAGCTGATGGCAAAAATGATGTTTTTGAAATGTTAACAAAGACGAGTGACCACTGTGTTGCTCCTCTGAACGTAAATAAATTAATAATAATTTTCCTTTCGAAAGCTATTGTAGCATTTCCAGTGTGCGTCTTCAGTTAACTATTAGTAAAATCATGAAATACATAAATATGTTTGTGAGTATACGTGGGCATACAACAAAATCTGCGCAGCGTTTGGGATCTAAGCAAACCCGTCGTCAACTCATGTCGCGTTACATTTTGATTGACATGTTTCTTTTTATTATTTATAGCAATTTTAATTCAATCAAATTTCTTTGTTCCTTAGCAGAAACATTTATGATTATTTGACGAATTTTTCAGAAAAATATCCCTAAGATTAACTTACCTCTGCGACAGGGTTGCAAGCGGCGGATGCTGACAGCAACAGTTTTTTCAATTTTGTTTTTAACCATTTTGGAGGGAATAAAAAATTGCTGTTGGACAGCTTTGATGAGGCAATAATATACACACATACATACATATGTTGTGATACAATAAGATTTTCTTCATTGACATTTGACCAGTTATAATGTTAGTAGATTAAAAGGGGTGAGCAGATAGGATGCTGACAAACAACAATTAACATTGGAGGTCGCTGATCTGTTGAAGGGTTGCTACAACATCACAGTAAACTTTCGGTTACAAAAATAAGTGTTTTGCGTGAAATTTTGTAGGGCATATTAGTAGGCTTATTTCATTTGAGGTCTCTTAATATTAAAGATCATGATGATATCCCATCTATTTGCTTTATTTCATGTAAAAACTGCAAATGTGTTAAATGTTATATTTAGTTCTAACAATTCGCACCCTAGAAAATTCGTTATGTAGCCAAAACTCATTGTAATCGTTGTCAATGTAATTGGAGGCCTTTAATAACCACAAAATGAGCATAAAATTGCTTTCGGAAGTTCAGATGTTAAAGAAACTAAGTAACACATACATATATATAACAAATAATGTCCACAAAAGCTATTGTCAGCAAACGAAAGAAACATGCGACCATTGTTTTCGTAAATTTACAAAATTACACCAAAAAGTAGATGGCTACCAGATTGACACCTTAATTGCAATATCTTAAAAGGGCGCATCGGAATAGTTTTCAATAACCGTCGCAAAAGTTCTAAGGAGTGGAAGCAAAAAGGCAACACCAACACCTCGCAGGTGACAAACGGAGAGGAATTCAAACGCTGGCGGCTGGCCGTAACAGGAAGGATATACGCCCATTAACACACCCACAGCGCACGACATGACCACCAGAAGCCGCACAAACATAACCAACAACAATGCATGCCAAGGAATAATGTCTACAAGACACAAAAAGGTTAAAATGTCCATAAATATGGTCAGTACAAGTTGGCTGGCTAACAAAACTATCAATGGAGTGCAAGCGCAGAAGGGTAGCAGGGATATTATGTCCTTTCAACAGCACACAAATCACTTTATTGAAATCATTGCTATTAAGGCGGCGAAGCAGACAAACTAAATATGTATTGTTTATGTACATATGCATGGCATATGATAACTAATATACAACACATAATGGCATCAACAATAACAATACAATTAACGCATTACATACTTAGTAGGTGGTGCTGATGGCAATTCGAAGCAAATGTGCCTAGGCATGTGCGGTCATTATGGTATTACAAAAATCTGCTGGCGCTTACAAACAATATGACCAGTGGCAGACGACAATGTGCGCGTAGGTCGAAACTGTCGTTGCACACCTTCAGTATTTTGGTAAGTATCATCCGATAAGGATGTAGTGGTTTGGATATTGATACGTTACTTGCTGACCACGTTAAACGACGAAAAGTAAGGGACAAAACTGACTTTAAGTATGAAGCGAGCAGTATGCTGAATAGGAAATGCAGGTGTGTGATGTTTTTGTGGCTAACTGTGAACGCTCATCTGTAGTTTAATGCCCAATCAATGATATCTTTTTATAAATTTACAATGGTGAAATTGAATAAGTTATGAAAACTCAAATATAGTCGTGCTTAAATTCTAACTCTAACATTTTGCCATTCTATAATGTCTGATGTGCTAACATAACTAAATCTAAATGTTCACAGATTTCGTTACACATTAAAATATCGCAAATGATTTTCTTATACACATATATTTTATAATGTATTGTATATATGTACGTGTGTACATATGTACATACCATACATATACTTGTCCATTGAGCCGTTTTAATTTAAACTCTCCACTTTTGATACTCAACGATATAACCAAACCCGACACAGCATTTCATAATTTCAATAGCGTATATTAATTTTCCGTTATTCGATATTTTCTCTGAAGTAATTGATAAAATCTACTACGCCCATTGACCAAATGTTAACTCAATTCATTACTTTGCCAAAGCCCTTTGTGCTATCTACGATCAAAGGCACGCGACTGTGCTGAGAAGTAGCTTTTTCCAGCCGCAAACCCTTGCAGCATCCTTTGCAAACGTAATGAGTAACAATGTTCAGTATTCAAATATATTTTTTATGTAATACTTGTATATATTTTTTGGTGAATGAAATTTGACTTTGTCTACATTATTAGCTGCAACTTTTTGACATTGCAATAACGCACGGTTACCGTTCTACCATTGACACGCGTGTATGTGCGGATCTTCTCGCTTGGCTTTGATAGATGGTAATCTGAGCTCACTTGCATTCTATCTCCGAGCACGAACTGTCAACATTGAGATATGCAAAAGATACGCATCTTGCCACAAGAACAATACAAACGAATGTGCTACATTAACCACACCCCTTTCGAAAAACTCGTTGGAATTATATGACCCGTTGAGGATGTTACAAAATTGCTCGTTTGAAATCTGTAATGTTGCTTCAGTAAATGAAATGAATTCGCCACAAATTCGCTAAATAATTATGCTTATTATTGGCAAGGTGACAACTCACCGCAATACTATTCATATAAATGTGTGTATGTTACTTAAAAGTAAGTATATACTTACAAGGATAGAGCGAAAAAAAAGTAAAACTTGTAGATTATAAAAAAAAAAAAAAATTTTTGGAAAAAAATAATTTTTTTTTACAACTCGAGCCGGCTCCCTCGCTTTTAGAGTAAATTTCGAGTTAAAACTTTTTTGTCCAAAAAAATTTTTTGTTCGTTTAAACTCTTCACATGTATATAAAAATTACCGAAAAATAAATACGCTTAAGGAAAGCATGTTGCCATTTAAGACTGTTTTTTAAAACTCCAATAATGACCACACAATTTTTTTTAAGTTGACAACTTTTAATTGGCCAGAAAGAGGACTCTCCACAGCTTCTAGAACACTTATGCAAAAATTTTTTACGAAATAAAAATTTTAACTCGAAATTTACTTTAAAAGTGAGTAAGCCTCTAGATGTTAAAATTATTTTTTTTTTCAAAAATATTCTTTTTTTATAACCTACAAATTTTACTCTCAGTCTAAGCACAAAAAAAAATTTCCCTCCACCCTAATACTTAAATACTTTTAGATTTCTAACCCAGTTAATCGGTCAACAAATGCTTAATTGTCTCGAAAGGGCTAATTGGAGAATCATGTGCCCGGAAACTTAGAAATCTATTAACTAACGCGGGGTTGTTGAACATCCATAACTATAACATCCATAACATAACATTTCTTATTCGGTTTTAATTTTGTACACAGATAAGGCAAAAATTGTTTTAAGATCTTTTAAAGCTAACTGATCTGAACTAAAACAACTAACACTCGCGCCAAATGGCTGAACAAATTGCAAAAGTTGCTGAAAAATTGAATTCAACTCATTTTCAGTTAGTACTAACCTTCAAAAGACAAATGTTAAAATTTCATGACATTCTATTCATTAGTTTGAGAGTTATTGTGATAAGAGTGACTGCTTTTGTTAAAAACAATGGATGATAAATAATTTCGTGTTTTAATTTTACACTGCTTCTTGATGTGAAAAAATACCTTTCAAGCAAAGCAATGGCTTGAAAAGTGTTATGAGGACTCAGCACCAACAGAAACACCAATTAAACGTTGGTTTGCCGACTACAAACGTGTTCGTAGAGACACCAATGATGAGGCTGTAACAGCAGAAAACATAAAAAAAATTCACAAAATCATTCTGAATGATCGGAAAGTGAAGTTGCGTGATATAGCTGAAGACAAATTGTTCTACAAAAGTGGTATTGAAATGTTAGAGCGGCGCTGGAATGATTGTGTTGCCCTTGATGGAGTTTACAAAACACCGTGTTTTCTTGGTTAGATCCGGTCATTTTCAGACGACGTATTATATTACATTTGCTAAAAGAAGTTAGCGTATTCGTTACTGGTATTCGACGTTGAAGTAAAATAGGGGAACGTGAATCAGTATAATCGTTTCAATTAGGTGCGGGTGTGTGATTAAGATATATTACTTTAGATATCAATTTATATATATTGTGTATATATACCTATACATATAATTTTCAATTGCTACAATATTTAATGGAACTTTGCGGACTCCAAAAGATCTTTATCTACCTATATCGTCTTCAGGAAA
Source organism: Bactrocera oleae (assembly GCF_042242935.1). Classification (NCBI taxonomy): domain Eukaryota; kingdom Metazoa; phylum Arthropoda; class Insecta; order Diptera; family Tephritidae; genus Bactrocera; species Bactrocera oleae. The sequence continues at coordinate 22,651,980 of NC_091536.1, forward strand.
AATTTTCTTCGTTCTTCAAAAAACTGTCGCTCACGTGAAACCGATAATGCAACAACACAAGGCGAACTTCGAACTATTTACTTTGTAAGATTAAGCATTCAGAAATTTTAGATGTACATAGTTCTGTCAATGCAAAGTTATCCATTCACAAACGAGTAAATACGTACACACGTGCATCGAAATACATAAATATGTATGTAGGTACTCAACACCCGGAAGACGATCCCGAGTATTCACTGTCAAATAATAGTATCGAAATATCTCTAACCTCTCCTCAGAGCTGTAGCTACATACAGCTATAGAAACATATTTCTTCGCACAAAAAACTTGTAAATGCCTGAAAATTTCTGTGAGCTTAGGTGAGGTCAGAGGTTATATATAAAAAAATTTTCTCAAAACTTTACACATAAGAATTTAAATATCCGGTTTTTCATAAAAAAAATCCTTTTTCGTTCAGTGTTGCCTGGGAACTTTTCGGACACCTTGACCTCTGACCCTGGCCAATAGGCGGCAGCGTTAATGTGTGCTTTTCTACCCCAAAATGTACGATGGCGCACACATATACGCATAGCCACATTTACCCGGCATTACGTACAAAGTATGTGTGCAATAAGTGACCTCATCATCCACCGTCAATACAGGGCTTGGGCTTGTAAGTTGAAGAAATACGCTACGCGCTTAGTATATTCCTAGTTCTTGCTTTTTCAATTTTTCCGCGGGTAAATATAAAACTTGATTTGCTAAAGTTCTGAGGCCATTACACAATCTTCCAAAAAATCATTAAACATTGGTTGGAAATTTATATATGTACATATGTATGTATATATAGATAGACTTATATGAATATTCACAAAAATAGTAATATACATATGTATGTATGTATCATAACTACCATCAGTGACTACATCGCCGTGTTTTTTGGTAGTTCACTCGTTGTTTTACATAGACATTGCCACATATTTATTCGAATGATGTATTTATGCGTACACATACATATGCACATACTGATGCGCATACTGTACTCGAAAATTTATGAATGAATTACCACGCGACTTGTGAGGTCAGATCAGGCAAACACCCAACGAAAGCACTTATCAGCACCCAGCAATAGAGCAATAAGAAAGGAAGAAACCGCGTTGGCTAAAGAATGCATTGATCTGTGCAGCTCGTACACGCCTACAGAGCAGCTTAACTTAACTCAACTTTTTCGTATTTTTTATATCTGTTGTCACAATATTTTCAAAGTGTACGAGGATATATATACGTAGTCTGTATAAAAGCACTCGTGTGACCGAGAACATTAATTGTCAATTCATTAGTAGTTAAATTATGGCGGCTACTTCTTATGACTAATTGCCGCTTAGTACGAGATGTTTAAATAACATCATTATACCCTGAAGAGGGTATATTAAGTTTGCCACGAAGTTTGTAAAACCCAGAAGGAAACGTCAGAGACTTTATAAAATGTATACATAAGTGACCAGCATGTTGCGCTGAGTTGATTTAGCCATGTCTGTCTGTCTGTCCATGTGTCTGTCAGTATATATGCGCGAACTAGTCCCTCAGTTTTTAAGCTATCGATCTGAACTTTTGCACCCGTCCTTTTCTCACTAAGAAGCTGCTGATTTGTCGGATAGGCCCATAGCGCACCATTATAGCATATAGCTGCCATACAAAATGAACAATCGGAATCAAGTACTTGTATGGGAAACTCTTTTATTAGACAAGGTATCTTCACGAAATTTTGCCATAGCTTATTATTTAAGGCAATAATGCAATCTACGTAGAAATTGTATAGATCGGATGACTATAGCATAAAGCTGCCATATTAATTGAACTTTCAGTATAAAGTGCTTGCATGGAAAACCTTTTCATTTGACGAGGTGTCTTCACGAAATTAGATTATAATCAAGTTCTTGTTAGGAACCTTTGTATATGTGAAGGGTATTATAGCTTCGGTGCAAGCGAAGTTAACATTTTCTTGTTTCTTTTTGATTTTAGCATTGTGCGAAGCATCTTCAATGATTGGTTTATATGTATGTATGTATGTATATACATAAATACGTTAATTTTTCTAAATATATGGAATTATAACCAAACACTGAATGAGCGGCGTATCTTTCAACTGTTTGACGTCTGCGTCTTTCAACTCAACAACTCTATTGGGTGGTCTACTGACATTGCGCTGACTTAAGAGGTGGTGGAAAGTGCGTGTATTGATGGAATAAGTCGTGAACGGTGATTACCCTCTTCGCGGGGGGTGTATTCGACAAGTGCTGATCTTTGTGTGCTGCAGTAGGAAATAAAGTAATTTTTTAATATGGCAAATACCAACTGTGGTTCTCTTAATCGCTTAGCACTTCTACTTTGACTATAGATCTTTCATTTGTTGCTTTATTTCCGAACAAATGATTGCGTTTGTGGCTATGTTAATTAAAGAATTGACTTTCGTTTGATTAAGGATTAATTAATAAAATAACAAGTATGAATAATTATGCCAAACTGTTGTGATTAGTGACTGATTGATGGTTATAGGTGATGGAAAGGCGAGTGAAATGATTAAAGTATGAATTGTTAATTACTAATACTTGTAGTAATCAGATGAGATTATAGATTTGACCTAGGCATATTTGAATAGCGTGTAAACAACTGAAGTGTTTACAAGTAGGCATAAGTTACGATAACACAATTTATTTTGCTATAACTTAAATATAATGTGTAAGAAACAAACTGCTTTTACACTCTAGAAAAGGTGGATATTTTTTTAATTCGTTGAAATCACTCGTAAATCATTCACATCCTCATTAAATAGTCGACAACCGGAAAATCAGTACCTAAACAACCAGCACAACTAATAAAATCGACAAAAAACATGCGTGTTTACAGTTTTGCCAATGGGAAGCCAATACCTTATACATATACTAAAATCACAAATTAGTATTTCAAGTGTGAGAAAATTTTACAGCATTACACATTTGTGAATATGTAGTCGCAACGGCAGTTGACTAAAAATACGTTAGCCCTAGCAACAACAGCGAAGCCTAAAAAACACAGAACGAGACACATCTGGACAAAAATTATTCTGACTTGGGATCAATATATTTATATCTACATAAGTACGTGCGTGTGTGTACACTCCACATATGTATGTAAATTGATTTTACCGTTCAAGCATAAAACGCAACAAATTCTTTAAGGATTTTTCCTGCCACATCGTGTATATTATTTTGTATTTTTCGATTTTTATGCCTGATTTTGGTGAGAATACTCATAGTTCTGACGAAAGAAATGATAAGAAGGCATATGTAAGTGATTTCTAAAACATTTATTAAAATTATTATCTTTTTGCGGGGAAGTCGATGAGACCTACTATTCACATTTTCAACATAAACGCTACTCATTTTAATAGTTCATTGGCTGGTCAAAGTTCATTACACTCAATTTATTTTAGTAGTTTCAGATTCACAATGATAAAAATACTCATATTACGAAAATCTAACAAAACTCTTGTCTTGGGTATGTTTATCATTTTTGGTTACGATGCTTCAAAAGTATGCACACCATTCTGTAGTTTCGAAATCGTAGACTCAAACGTAAAAAATTGTACTCATAATCCACCATCTACTGGCACACGCCTTAACGCCAAACTCAAGATATTGGTCGCATCGATATGTTTATGGCTGCAGAACTTGTTTCCAACTGAAGTTACATACCAATAAAGCGTAATATAAGTATCGGCTTTTTGTATATTCAAATAAAATTGTTCGGTTATCTGTAAAAAAAAAAACTCTAAATTACGTACTAATCTCGGCGCGTTTTTCAAATTCAAATCACTTGAGAGCCGTTAAGTCTCATAGTATATTATTACTGATAAGACTCTCAAAGGTTTTACCCATTTTGGAGCATACTTCATGATACACACTGTGCTGCTATGCTGCTGTGTAAGTTGATTGTCATAAACACATTAATTCCCATGTAAACAGTGTACAACAGTTTAGAAAAGCAGGCAGCGGGGTGCCTCAATCACATGGAACTCTACTGCGCACAAAAACCTTAGTTACTCTAGAAACAGAAAAAACCAAAACACTTTCAGGAAATTTTCGTTTGCTTAGTTGTTTCAACAAAGCTATACTTCATATGTAACTACAACCATTTGTACCTCGCTGCACGCAATACCTGCACCGAAATATCAATTACACACCTTATAGTAATAATTTTCATATTTAGTTATAAATTGTTATTAAATATTATTGCACAACATACTTTTGCACGCGGTGTAGCGGAAGCAACGACTCGACCGTAATTTTCACTCTTCATTTGTTCAATTAAATGCGTACTCCTTGCTACTGTTGCGACTGAAATATAAGTACATAACATAAGTTCCATTTCACCCTTTTTCTTCGATATCAATTACCACAGTTCGATTTTATTTGTTGATATCGAATTTCGTGCATGCAAGTACTCAGGCGTTGCGGTTTACCTCTTCACAGGTAGAAATAAATCAATCCTTTCGTGTTGGCAAATTAAACTGTGAAGTTATCGGGTAAGTGACACCTAAATATTTATTCGTTCGGCAAATGAACATACTTGTGAAATAAACGAAATTGCCGGAATTGGTGGAGGATATATGGTACATACCATTTGAAATTGTGTGTGTACTTAAGTGGTTGCTTTGACAGTTTCGATTTCATTGCGAATGCCAGATTTATCCGTAATTGATATATTCAGCAAAAAGCTATAAACATACCGAAGTAGAGCAATGCATGCTTATGCTGGCAACCGTCACCGACGCTTCGACCTTCCGTACTTACCATGCGTATTAAACAAAATTTGTCAAAAGTTATGCCCGTAGTGGCAACGTAAAATTCAGCTGTGCTCGTTTGTTTGCATGTCATCAATGTTGCCATTGCTCAATTTGTATGCGTGATTTTGCACACATTTAGTTTTTTAGTTATAATTTTTCATAATGTAAAAGCTCAACACTAAAATCCAACTATTAAAAATAGTCTACTTATTTATAAATAAATGTATTCGACTGTGATTTTTAATTAGTTGACAAATATTTCAAATATATACAAGTTTATTTTTTAATTATTACAAATATATATCGAGACCCTGCCTTGCAAGAGAGCAATCAGCTGACTTGTTTATACGAGAAAAATCCAATTTTCGTGAATATCCTACCATACGGTCAGCAGAAACGGACGCTAGAAGCGGTGATGAGTGTTCATTTTCATTGCGCTCTCATAAGATAGGTCGTATCAGCTGCTTCGGTCTACGGTTTTGTGTCTGCGACTGTTTCCAGAATAAGGTATGTAATCCTACCATATAATGTGATAATGCATACCCTTAGAAATTGAAAACCTTTATTAAATTTCTATCCATCACACTAGTAGCAAAGTTATCAGTATCTACTTATTTCTTGTTAAATATATAATTCGCCGGAAATCAGTAAACTCGTAACATTCGCTGTATCGGGATACAACAATAGCTAACCTATACGTTAGAAATAATTATATATTATAGAACATATATAATTTTATTTGGTAATTTAGGGCTATCAGAAGATACTAAATAAAATATTTTTTTACTGGCCGCTATATGCTTCATAATGTCAAACGAAATTACGACTTCAACCTGTTTTGGAAAATAGTTGCCACATTACTTATGTACATACGTAAATTCTAACTCCTTTCTCATAACGTGAGAACAGATAAGTATGTAGTAATAAATAATATCTCGTTGTGATCTGGAGTGTTTATAACTTACTATAAATACATAATTTTATAGCAGGTACTATGGTCATTTGCCTCTCACAATGGCCTCCTTCTAGGTTTTCATTAAATCTCTGTTTAAAGTAAACCCTGAGGATTTCAAGCTGAATACCTCTCATTGGGAGAAGAGAATGTCCGTAATATGTTAAAAAAAATAAAGCAACTGGTTTTACTGTTCTTTAGCGAATCGTGAGAGTTGTAGTCATTGCAACCATTCACCTTTAATTCGCCTCTATGAATATGCATATCAAATATTGTAATGTTTTAGTTGAGTTTTATTTAATCTACTATAAGTGGATGTATTGCATTTATATTATTTATTTATTTATGCAACCAAAACACTAATCGCTTATCTCAGTTGATGAAAGAGCGTTGCTGTCCATACATGTATTTTGATGCAGGCTCACCTGCTCTCATTTGGGTTCTTATTCAGTCTGCCGGTGCCACGTTGCTACCTTGATAAGATAAGTGCTAATATTTACTGATTTTAAAATGCACCTTCTAAGTCAGACAGACCAGACGGACAAATGACAAAGTTACCATTACAAATTTTATGAATGAAGTCATTATTTAAACATTTGGCGGTTAGAGGAAGTGCGAGTATGCGTAACGCAGTAAAAAAGCAAACAAAAATAACATCTAAATAAAAGAGCGACTAAATATTTAACTTTCCCTTAGGATAAAGCTATTTGGAGGCACACAAGATTTTTTATATGAGTATAAAGCAAGAAAATTCTAAAATTTAAAGCACACACATATAGCATCACTTCAGGCAATTTCCTGAACGGCTACAATATTGTGCTTTATAATAAACTATATAACTTCACGGTCTGCTAAACTCCTTTGCGCAACATGGACCTTGAATTGTTTATCATAATATTAATTAAGACATCGGCGATGTGGGTGAACACTGGAGTGAGGAGTTATTATCGCGGAGTTATTATTATGGCTATGGCTGCTTCTGTTCAAACCCTGTCTGACCTCAGAATATACTAGTCGGCTTTGAACGCATTACCTTATAAAAGCAGTGCCTTAGCCTCCTAACTAAGATAACTTTGGGATGATTAAAGGTATTTATCTTTCGGAGTTAGGAGTGGAGATCCACTCATACCACCAATAATTTCAGAAACTAGAATGGAAAGTATTCCGTTAAGGAAAGTCACGAGAGAGAAAGGCACAAATCGCAGCAGGAAGAATGACGCCATATAGTATAGCTTCGAGACGTTCACGCCTCTAACATATATTGGAAGGTATCTCCCTTCCGCTTTTTTGCTCTTCATTCAATGCTTTATAAAAAGTGTTACAGTGATCGGATTTAGTTAAAATATGCGCCGTTTTGTTCGATGATCTGTTTCCATCTAGACGGCAACTTTATAATACCTTCCTCGTAGAAGCCCCCTTCCTTATTTGCGAATAATTCGGACAGCCACTTTTCACAAGCCTCTTTTGAGTTCAACTTCACACCACCAAGGGCATTCGCCATGGACAGGAACAGGTGGTAATCACTTGGCGATACGTCCGGGCTATATGGTGGATGAGATAAAACCTCCCATCCGAGCTCCCGTAGCTTCTGACGAGTCATCAACGAAGTGTGTGGTCTGGCGTTGTCCTGGTGGAACACTACACCCTTCCTGTTGGCCAATTCTGGACGCTTCTGGTCGATCGCCTGCTTCAAGCGGTCCAGTTGTTCGCAGTAGATGGTAGAATTAAGCGTGTGGCCATATGGGAGCAGCTCATAGTGGATGATTCCCTTCCAATCCCACCAAACACACAGAAAAACCTTCCTGGCCGTCAATCCCGGCTTGGCCACTGTTTGGGACGATTCACTGGCCTTCGACCACGACCGTTTTCGCTTAATATTGTCGTATGTGATCCATTTTTCGTCGCCAGTCACCATCCGCTTCAAGAATGGGACGAGTTCGTTCCGTTTCAGCAGCATATCGCAGGCGTTGATTCGGTCCAGAAGGTTTTTTGGTGTCAAATTATGCGGCACCCAAACATCAAACTTTTTTTTGTATCCAGCCTTCTGCAGATGGTTCAAAATGGTTTGGTGACTAACTCCCATCTCCTGGGCGATGTCACGAGATGCCATATGCCGGTCTAACTCGATGTATTCCATGATTTGATCGGTATTTGTCGTCACAGGTCTTCCGCCGGCTGGCTTATCCATGAAGTCGTTTTCACCGGCTCTGAATCGTCGAAACCATTCCTCCGCGGTTCGAAGTGATAGAGTACCTTCCCCCAAAACACCATTAATCTCACGGAACGTTTCTCTAGCGGATTTGCCTTTAACGAAGGAAAACTTTAAAATAGCGCGAATTTCGGCGTTAGTGAACTCCATGTTTACACGTATATAACTGTTGAACGCAATATCCAAACTAATCATGCATAGCATTGTTTTGTAGGTTATGTCAAGACCTTTCAAATTATGTATAGTATTGCCAGATACGAGCTCTGTAGCGCTTTGTACATAGCCGCGAAATTCAAAAGACAAAAAAGCGGAAGGGAGATACCTTCCAACCTTATATATACGTACATTTATACAAAGACTTTAGCGAAGAGGGATATATGATACACTGCTCAGAATTACGTTGATAATATAAAGAAATTTAATGGTAGCCAATGCAAGTGATTGGATTCAAATTGTACTATATTTCCACAGAGTACTCCTTAGGTAATATTTTATATTATCCAAAAGGAAACGAGACACAATGTATTTTGCATATAAAAGTGATGAGCGTGATGAGCCGAGTCTAACCGATCAAAATCAAGTTCTTGTCTGGAAACTTTTTTATTTATGAAGGGTATTATCGCTTCAGAGCAATCGAAGATAACTTGTTTTCTTGTTTAGTTTGAAGTTAAAACGCATAAAAACACTTGTTATATAAGTATAAAGACACCAATGTAATTATTTAAAATTTTTTGTTTCGTGCGATATGCTATATGCAAAATAATATACTTAGATATATACGAAAAAATATCAATTGAGGGGATATTCTAGTCTAGTGGCATGAATTTCAGGTAATTTTTGAAGTGTCGCAAAAACAGCCATTGAATATGTGTAGTAACCATTTTTCTATTAGTTACTTATTAACATTATAAGTTGTAAGGAAAACATCAAAAAATTAAAAAAAGTTAAAAATTTCAAAAATTCAAAACTTCGCCGGAGATTAAGCATGTAACCATACCCACGATTTCAATCCACCTAGCAAACTGTAGCCAAAACAAAAAATTATTAACATTGTAATTTGGAGATATGGCTAGCTCCAGACAAGTGTATAAAGAACACTCTCTAAAAATTTCAAGTAAATCGGTCCAGCAGAACCTGAGAAGGCGTGGGTATCGTTTTAAAAAAGATAGTATCGGGAAAAACGTATTTAAAGATTCAGTTCCGGCTGAACCAGTTTGGATGCCGGGTTAGGAAAACACCTGCACCTCCGAAAATAATTTGAATTTAAAAAAATCCTCTTGTAGACATATTTTTGAATAGTTAAACATTGAAAATATAAAAAAAATCGATTTTTTCTGGTAGACTAGAATAAACACTTAAGGACAAATAGTACGCAAATACACATATAAGTTTGCACAAATGTATGTATGTATGTACGCCATTTTGTCAAAAAACGAAATTTTGACAAGTCTTCGACCATTGTATTTTTTTTGTATCTTTTGTTACAAGAACTTTTTTTTTCGTTTTTGGAGGACCTTCTGGCGATCGGCTATGGGATTAAGGAAATTCAAAAGTTTTCGCAATGAATCGCCGATTATTGAAGAACATTATATTGCATAAAATGCCTCTTCAGAAAAATTCAAAAACTCGTTTTCCTGTAAGTGGATACAGCGTCTTATTTCACAAAGAAGCGTTTCTTCTTGCAGTAACACCATACAGTTATATATGTATGTATAGAATATGTATTATTTTAGTTGCAATATGGTATTACAGCTAATGTTGTCTCCGCTAGTGTTTTCATATATTTCCATGTATTTTGTCGTATAAATACTCATTTACGCAGGTGATTAAAATAAATAAATGATTTCTCCTAGTCAAGCCGGATGTTCACTGTACAAACTTCAACAAAGTATTGCTTTGTCTTAGGTGATCTAGTTTTCTCATTTTCCCAAGGATATTAAAATACGCGTTAGTCGCAGCTACAAAACACAATTGATCAATTTGTTTCACAATATTGTCAGCTTCGCTTCATTCGTTTATCATTGCTTCCTCTAAATCAACGCTCATAGTCTGCACTATGTAGGTAATTTGAACACCGCGTGATACTCACGAGTCCTTGAGGGAAAACGTCGCCGTAAAATGTAAATTTGAAACAATTTCTCGTGGTTTAGAAATTTTCCCACAACCAGCAGCCTCATGTGCGGGTGTTTCCAATAGATTGTGCTTATATAAACAGTTTTTTTTTGTAATTTAGAACATTTTTGTATATTTTTAGAGTAGCAAACCATTTTGTATGTTGGGGGAAAATTAGACGGTTTACGCGTAATTAGTATTCACTGGCGTATGCGCATATGTATGTATGTATATATGTAACTAGAATACGTAAAGGAAATGGGAATTTGTTGGTAGAGGTAACAGCACTTAATGTGATTGAGAAGAATGAATTGTGAAGGATGTGAATGAATCTTATGATTTATGCTCAAAATAAATTCATGAAAAGCGAATGAAATATCCAACGATTTCGAAGGCAATATTTAAGCGTACTTCCGAAATTCAGTTCAAATTGTCCGAAGTCATGTAATAAATACGGTATTGAATTACAAACAAAGTTATACAAAAATATCACTTACGAGCTGTAGGATGTACCTCGCCTTCACCTTTTGCTTTTTTTGTGTGTTTCATTAAGCAAAATCCCAGCACATGCTGCGGTTTTCCTGGGAACTTTTCCCCCAACCTGTCAGGCGGACTAATTGCAAGCAGAAAACCATAAAAATCACGTCACAACAGTGAATGTCTAAAAAAAAAATGCATAGTACTTGAAGTAAAAGCAACAAAAATACTGAATTATAGGCGAAAACGGTAAAAGAGAAACAAAAGTAAATCGTGACCAACGACAAGTGCCTGCCGAGGCTCACTCGACCAGTGAGATCATGCCGCACTGAATGTTTGATGCGCCTTATGCGCAGGCGCACCAATGCATGCACAAGTGTAGAATTACCGAAAGGCATCCAATAAGGAGCCGAAATGAGATATTTAATTGCGCTGGTGAATAGGTATGCTTTTGGAATGTTCCCATTGTTGGCGTTGTAGGTGTAATTTGTAAGGATACACAACAAACCGAGTTCATTCATACTTCACTCACTTCAAGTGCCTACATCTGGTTAGTGACGTGGCAGACAGCAGGTCTGTGGTATTTTGCCATGTGTCCGGTTGTGGTTTCAGCAGTGCATGCCCTCGAAACTGTCTAGAAACACTTACTTACCTTTTTTGTTTTAATAAATTGACACATTGTAAGCAAGTACTGCCACTTTGAAGCTTGAAAGAGTTATATTTGTAAATAAGAAGCGTTATGTACGCTCAGCATACATTTGTATAGGCATAGGTGATACAATGACATCTCTGTTGAAATATTGTTAATTGAATGTGCCCACTGTGCTAAAGCATTCGCTCAACGCAAACAGTTCTGATGCTTTACAAGAAGCCTTTAATTCTAGTTTTGATCCAGACTGCCGTGAAACGCCGAAAGCCTTCAGTGAAAATGCATTGCAGTATGATTGGCTACAAATTAGTTATTACATGTGAAAGTTAATACACTTGTTTTAACTGCATTCTTATTTCACCCCCTAACTCCAATATTCTTGTACATATGTTACAGGCACAAACGTACATATTTATGTATGAAAGTAAGTTCCCCTTAGTTCCCCTTAAAGTATTTCGTGCACTGTCGATCGACTTCTGTATTTGTATTTTATAGCGCAAGTAGACGTGTTGCAGGTGGTTAATTTCATTTCATTTTCAAACGCTTATTACGAGGTCCTTTGACTGAGTGTGCTGCCATGCGTGACACTAAAAACAGAGATTTCTGAAAGTTCGCCTGTAGTAGCGACTAATATTTTTTATGGTTTCCGGATCAAAGAGCATATCCTGCACAATATGACAGGATGCAGTTTGTGGTACTCGTATTGCTACTGAACGCGGGAGAATTTTGATCTGTGACAGATGCTTATGGGAAAATGTTTCATATACATTTTTTTTTTGTTTCCTTGAGGCCTTTAATTGCGTTTAGTTTGTAGCGACTAAAGTCAAAGCACTGTTCTTTCTCTAATATTCGAAGTCGAATTGTAGTCAGCTAATGCAAGTACGAAGTTAGAACGTTTAGTTCAAGCAATGACCAAAAATACAATTGGCATCGATTGGAAAGAAATAACTGTAAAGTTACTCTAACAAATAGAACTGTCTTTTCAAAGCGATTGCCAATACAAATAACCTTAAAATGTATGCAGGCAAAACAAACGGGACAGTCGTAAATAGTTTTGTGGCTAAATAAACCCTTCCCCTAATCACCCTAAATGGCAATAACTATTTCAACCAAAAGCGTTTATATATGCCGTTAAACGATGTCCTTTCACTGATAAGTCCTAAAACAATATAATTTACACTGTCAAAGTGTAACCAACACATTACAGTACTAAGCCACGGAAATCCGGCCGGTTTGCTGACCCGCCCAACTCTTTGCTTCAACCCCTCCAATATCATGTGGTGGAATGGCGTTGCATTTCGCAAAGGAAAACTTTCGACATTTGTCAACATTACGACGGTGAACCCTTTCTGTGAGAAAAGAACTTTTGCAAGGCAATGTAGGTGTATTTACGAAAGCAATATTTGCACATATACTTACATGCTGCTTAACACGTAACACCACATATCAGACATATCCTAGCGAGGTCTGCCGTTTGCAGTGTGAGCGCTTGATAAGCCAATGTGAACTATTGCAAAGTAGATAAGCAGTTGCAAAAACCAAAGAAAGAATGAAAGGACACATGAGCTGAAGAATGTATTAGCAATACTTAGAGATAAAAGAAGAATCCGCAAACACGCGCGGTTTTAATATCCTTTTGATTCTTTTTATGGTCAAACCAGCGCATGGCGAATGTGAACTCTATGGCGTTAGCATAAAAAAGGAAACAGTTAGGTAATCGTGTAAGCTTTATAGTTCACTTTGGCAGCAGTCGTTCTTATATAGAAATGTCCTGTCGCCTGTTTCAAATTCTTTTGCATACAAATCGTCAGCGATATCCCGTGGCGAAAGGACTTCTTTCAACGCTTCTTACGTCCTCACATTACGCCATTATTTAGCTTTTGTTCCAGCACTCAACAGGACATTGTGCATTCGCGCAGATATGAATTACCTTTATGTAAATAATACCGCAGTCGACGCATATGCGACACACGCAGCAACCCTTTTTCAAGCGGCGGTGCACATTTTATTACCTACACGGTGCAGATGAGTTAGTGTCCTCTTGCTGTGCGCTATTCAGCTGTTGGCTATGATGTCTATGATCATCAGCATTCGGTGTGAAACCTGTGTCTGTGGCGAAGAAAGGCACACACACACACACACACACACAACCAAATCCTCTCCAACTGAGTGAAGCAGCGCCCAACTGGTAGTACAAGCGTATTAATATGCTTTGGCTTTATGAGCTGCTCCCTGGTCATTGCTTTGTTATGCTATTTATCATAATTTTTCAATTCAAAGTTGTCTTTATACAGCATCAACCATCATACACCATCATACGCGTATACAAACAAATTCTTTACGCAGATTGATCTTACGCTGATGCTTCGAAAGTGCGAGCATTTCCCCTGATGTTCAGCCCTTGTTGCCATTCTAATGTCCAGTTTGTTTGTTGATTTGTTTGCACAATTTTGCATTTGCCATCGATGCATCTTCGGAGCTGCCAAGGAATTGTTTACACTTTCATTTCTTCTTTCCGAGATGTTTGCGGAATGGAAAATGTGCGTTATCATGGGAAGCGGAGTGCAAAGCGGACAAGCTCGTTTGCGCTGATAATTAATGATAATTTTGACACTTTCTTCTTGACATTTGCACAGCTGTCCCAAGACTTTTGAACGAAATATCATAAACTATTCAGTTTAATAAAACTCGTTAGAAAGTGCGCAAGAGGTCAATTGGTTTTATGAAAAAGTCAACGATGTGCACAAGTTATGGTATATGAACTTCAAACATTACCACACATAATTATTTCTCACCTTAAATTTAGATTACTTTCAAAATAAGTAAATTGATTCTAATGCAGTAAATATCAGCGAAAAAAGATTTGGTTCTAACGGAACAGAAGTTTTGTTTTTTTTTTCCAAAATTAAAAGAATAAGAGACGTCTGTCAAAATTTACAACAAACATTTCGAATCCAAAAAAGTAATCTTTAAAGACAAGAAGCAAAGGAACAGTCTAAAAGTAATATTAAAGGAAAATTTAATTTGCGTTTATTATGGTGGAGCGAAAAAAATTTTTTTTTTTGTTTAGCCTGAGGGTCATATTTGTAGATTATGAAAATTTTCCAAAAAAAAACACTTTTGAAGTAAAGTTTCGAGTTAAAATTTTTGATAAGTGTTCTAGAAGCTGTTAAGAGTCCTCTTTCTGGCCAATTATCAACTTAAACAAATTTTTTGTGGTCATTATTGGAGTTTAAAAAAAGTCTTAAACGGCAACATGCTTTCCTTCAGCGTTAAAATAAATTTTGAGTAAAAAACCGTCAAATTGGCTAATTTGTATATAAATGTTAAGAGTTTAACCAAAAAAAATTTTAACTCGAAATTTACTTTAAAAGTGAGTGTGCCGCTGCTAATTGTTAAAAAAAAATTGTTTTTTATTCTAAAAATTTTCTTTTTTTATAATCTACAAACTTTACACTCAGGCTAAGCAAAAAAAAAATTTTTTTCGCTCAACCCTAGTGTTTATGCAAAATCTAATATTACACTAAGTGCTTATACTTACGAATTAAAGTCATATTGTAAATCCGAAGTTCAAACATTGATTTAAATGCACTACACTACTATTTAATATTGAGATAAAATCACATTGGAGCCATAAAATCTAGCAATAAACAGATTGTTACCGAAATATTGTATATAATAGTTTAGATTGTGGTAAGCTGCTTGAAATATATCAAATCCTTATTCCACGTATGTTAACGAAGAAATATCATTCCAGGCTTGGAGCTTTAGGTCAGCGGTAAATGTAATTATGGTCAGTCAACTTTTTTCGCATACAGGATTTATGAGCCATCTGTGTAAGCGTTCTCATTAGATGTATGCTTTCGCTCACACGATGCCATAACCAGTTCAAGAAGTATTACGTACCTAAAATAAAAAATAATAATTAAGCATGCAAAAGTGTCCATTAACGCCAAGACATATTACCAACTTATATACAATACATTTATGCAGCCGTCATCAATGAACATTATTGTGCGCCGCATGATTAAGTGAGCGCTTCCTAGTCTCAAAGCAGTAAGCATAGTATTTTCCATTCGCGTGTATTTCATTGACGGCAAACGTCAAGAAACATTATCCTTCTAATAACTCAAAACACACGCTTTGACGAAATGTAAGCTGGCAAACACGGCGATCGCCAGTGGTCAGTTTGACAGCTATCCCTAGCTACCACCATGGAGGACGAAATTTGAGATTCCCTTCAGGTATAACGCGGACTTGTAAAAAATCACAAACTTTTTTTTTTAGTTTTATTTCTTACAAGTGACGAACATATTTCCGTTGAGAGATATACTCACCTTGAAAGCTAACAACCCCCAATTACGGCAACCCTTTTAGAATGCTGTCCCATGACTTTGCGGCCAGTTGTTGGCTTGATTTGCTTTGCCGCGCTTAAGGCCGATCTGTCTTGCGGGTTGTCCTATTCTTGTAAAAATCCCTTTGTCCAGGCACTTTGCATAATCAATAATCCTTGACGCAGCATTTATTGTGCAACTGACCAACGATTTTAGCATGTTTTGCGAAGATAAATTATGGTTTGTAGTCAAATGAAAGAAGGCAATCCACAACAATAGCAGCAACAAAAAGGTTTTCATAATTATGTGTATGCATATTTTAGTCTCGTAATAGAAAAAACGAGACGATTCCCTTGCCGAAGTGACATCTGCTCGGCCTCATAATCTAAGTGGTGTATGAGATGAAGAATTGGCCGATTGCTCTTCCACGGAATGCTCATCGTTCGTCTACTTCGGTAAAGGTATATATAATAAATGTGGCATTCCACATACATATGCTTTTATGCGTGTTTAGAAGACTTAACTTTATAGTGGCAACGGTGAAAATCAAAATATGCTCCATTGATAAGCTAAAATCAAACGCTTTTTCGTAATCTATTTCATTTTTCGCAACGAACAACCGCGCTTTCTACAAGATACGTACATATTGCGTTAGGAAAATGCGAAAAACCATGCGCCACATTATTTTTGACTTAAAATTTTGGTTTTTCGACACACCATCAGTACAATTCATGAGAATTTTTGCGCTTATGTATATATGTATGTATTAAAAAAATATTACGACCAACTCACTTGCTTCGTTAAATTCGTTTAGGAAGTGCTCTTGAGAATGTGTAAGCACACATTTTCGACGAATATACAAATCACTGCAGTAAAAAACGGTCTAAAATAAATTCAGCACAATCTTAGAGATAAGCGATATTTGTAGAATAGATTCAACGAATATAGCGCGATAAGCTACAGTTTAAAATGTGAGGTCAGCTGACCTCTTTCTGATATTTTTCTAATCTTTGAGTGTAATAAATAAATTATATGCTTTAGATTCTTCGTTTATTTTCGTGTGCACAACAATTATTCGTGAAAACTACTTCCAGCCCACTTCAACACGCAAATAAAGCTATAGAAATTAAATAAGCACTTATGTTTAGCATTTAAATTTAAACTAAATTGGTTCCGCGATTTCGTAAACTATATATATGTAGGTATATAAATTGTTATATACATATGCATATATTGTACATAAAAATCAATACGCAGAGGTAACTATAGTTTTTTTTGCAATTCAACTCAATAAATTTGATATATTATTAAAATGTTCAAATATATATATGTGATAATGGAATATACATATATACTTGTATGTATACACATATATGCCTAAGCGGTAAATCACAATGCTGCTTCTAATTGCGACACTTTGTTCGCCCCGTTGCTTTATAATTCCCAGTTTTTGACCTGAATTTACACATTCTACAATTAGTGTTGAAAATGTGAAAAATATGATGCAAATGCGATTTTGTTGTAAAATCTTCATGGAATACACTGTTGTAATCACTTATATACTTTATTATTAATTTGCTTTTAGCGATAACTCTCACAATATTGTTTACACGGTTAGTGCCATTTTGCACAGATAAGCCACATACATACATACTTGTATAATCGCTGCCATTTTTAAACAAACAACAAATAAATAATTCATTTATTTATATAAACAACTTGTGGCCAATTAATAAATAAGTGTGAAACACAATGAATTTGTGTTGGTGCCAATCAGCGTCAGCAGCTTGGTCAACCGGAGCAGCTTTCTAATTTAAAGTGATCTGCAAGTGAACTTTTGTCCTTTCGCTGAACTCAGCTCCACACACCGCCCGGTGGACAGCCAAAGCGGATTGCTGGCCCGCAACGCTGATCTGCAGTGACATTAATTTTTAGGGTGAATTGCTGGCAATTAGAGGTGCATGATCTCCCACTAACGATTACAACAAGCATGGTTGCTAGAATATACAATACAAACACACATACATACATACATATGCATGTGTCTATGCAATAATTTTAGTGTCCATAGTAAACGAAAAATTCTTGTTGATGTTCTGTGAGTATGCAATTGTTATTGTAGTAATTTATAATCGCCCGCATGATTAGCAGAGAAGCAGCTAGTCATGTGACTGAAGCATGATCGTGAAAAGATAGGAAGTAAATGCTTGTTTGTTAAAAAATCGCAGTTATTGTTTCAACTTCTATTAAGCATAGACAAAGTTGCATTACATAAGCATTAGTAATTAGGGATTTATAAAGTAATTATTGGTTTTCTATTTAAGAGAGCTATTATTATCGCTTTATAAAAGATTTTATACAGCACTATATGACTCTTGTACTTCTGTCAAAAGCAGATGTCTAGCCTCGGTTGCGTATGACCCAAAAAGATTTCACTCAACTGCTGCCGCACATCTACAGATATAAATGCAAAATATTAGTGGCTTTGTATTGTACGAATTTTTAATAACTACTAAAGCTCATTTGCTTAAATTGCAACAAAAAGATGCGGCCAACACAAGCATCGCTGTATATATTTGCATTGATAGCAGTGTGCAAGCAACAAGGATAGGTAGGATTTTATAAGCAAAAACAAATTCTCAATGACCACTTAACAGCACACATATATCGCGGCGAACGCGGTAGGAGCGAAAGCATCAAGCATCCACACTCGTAAAGTGCACTGATGGGTCTCAAGTGCTTAAGTATTATCCTTTTTATAGTCACTTCCGCTGCAACGTTATTGTTCTTATTATTGCCGAGCGACTTCGTCTTACATTTTATATTTACCAGTATTTTGTTTTTTTATCAGATTCCCCTATTTTGTAGCATATTTTCATGCCATGAATTATGCGAAATTTTCATTATTTGTTGTGCTTCTGAAAAAGCTAAACGAGAGTTCGACGACATTTCGTTTCGTTTTGTTGCATTTATGATAGAAACTTGAAATAAAAAGGATATCATCATCATTATCCTTAGCTCAGCTACACTTGAGTGAGACCATAAAGGCGTTCAAATGCGATTTAGCTTGTGGCAATAGGCGGGCGAGGTATGTGGGCAGCTGCTGTTGGAAGTTGAAGGGTCGGTTGTGGCAGATTAAATAAAAATATAAAACCAAGTTGCAAGTGATTTTTAGCGTTTATAGCATATATTCTACATATGTTTGTCAAACTGAGCAAAATAGAAGGCAGCAAGGACCAAAGAGATGGTCACGAAGGGAAGCGGACTGAAAAGAATTTATTCCATACTGATGAGCTTAAGCGGCAGTGGATATTTGTAATGATAATTCTCTGATGACAATGAAGCATTCAACATATTTTGTTTCGTCTTTGTGTCCGTTTCTTGTTAAATTGGATTTTATGCAAAAACACTTGGTCCATACCTCAATTCCCATACATACACATGTATGTATTAAATACATGGGTATGATGAGGCTAACAAGTTGGTCATTTTCCCATGCTACAGCAGAACTAGATATGTATGTGTATATATTTGTTGTATCCATTTTCCAAACAAGAAAAGCAAATTAATTTTAACATCAAGTTCGACAGACGAACACATTGACCGCCTGATGCATAAATATTGTTTCTTATTATGCTTCAACCATCGGAAGTACATAAATTTCACAAAAGTATTCCAATAAAATCATTGTAGTCAGTAGTAGGCTAGTACAGAAGCAAATAAAGGAAATACTTTTAAATAATCCGAAATCTTGTCGTATGGTATCGTGTGTAGTCACATAGAACAGTTGTCGGCAGAATGATCTTCAATGTCGGTAGGATAATAAGTCGCCACGACCGCAGTTGAAGGACATTGAAAATTGTGCTCAACAATCTGGCGTGCGTAGGATTGTCGGCTTTGATGGCGCTCCGTTCAAGCTGTGCACACTCATTAAACGGTATTTTTGTGACCATTTATGGCCACTTAACGGGCACCCAAGAACCACAAAAACCACAGCAACCTACACAGCAATAGCGCAATATCAACAGCAGCCCAAGTGGCAGATGAAGTAGCCAATGTGTTTTGTCTCGCATGAGTTTCTTACAGATATGGATCTTGCAGAAACACGTCGTCGATGGCGCTTCTTGCTTTCTTCAAGCATCCGCAGCACAATTCATTGCCTTTGTTGTGGTGATCCTGCTGTGTGTCTTGCGGACGCAACAACAACCTTTTGATTTTGTTTGTCTTCGTGCCTACGCAGCCGTCACTGTCGTTTCGAATCATTTGCGGTTGGCTTGGTTGTGCATCAAGCACCATTAAAACAAGAAAAAACGTTAACTTCGGTTGCACCGAAGCTATAATACCCTTCACAAATACAAAGGCTCCGTACCAGAACTTCATTCCGATTGTACAATTTGTAGGGCAATTATATGGTATAGTTATCTGATCTGCACAATTTTTTCGGAGATTGCCTTATTGACTTAAATAATAATTCATGCCAAATTTCGTGAATATAACTCGTCAAATCAAAGAGTTTTCTATGCAAGCACTTTATGCCGATTGTTCAGTTTGTACGGCAGCTATATGTTGTATTGGTTCGATATCGGCCGTTCTGACAAATGAGCAGCTTCTTAGTGCGAAAAAGACGGGTGCAAAATTTTAGGTCGATAGCTTAAAAACTGTGGGATTAGTTTGTATATATACAAACAGACGGACATGACTGAATCAACTCAGCTCATCATGCTGATCACTTTTGTATATATTTTATAAGGTCTCCGACGTTTCCTTCTGGGTGTTACAAACTTCGTGGCAAACCTAATATACCCTGTTCAGGGTATATAGAGTGCTACTAAAACAACAAAAACTAAGCAAAGCAAAATTTGTACTCTTCTTCGTAAGTATCGTCCTGCCTGTTGAAGTGCTTGGCCTCGCACTGATTATGAACAAAAGCCGCTTTTGTTGTGCGCTATGTTGCAGCAGTTGTTGCAACTGTTTGTTGCATATCCATTTTGCACATCTTATGGCGCGCAATTGCGTTACTGTGGCGTCCATTGTTCATGTGAGTGGGTTCTAATGTGATTCTAATGTGCTTCTCAGCCAAGTGAGGCGCAATGAAGTGGGTACACAGAATACCTATCCTGATGCAAAGCAAGCAAAGGTGTGCGTCGGATGAGCGTGGGATTTTTCTCAGCCAATCTTTACGCATATGCACATGTGAATTATGGTACGCTTATATTTATGGCGTGTTGTTCATTGAACGCGAATTATTTATGTGTTCACCACCAAGAAAGCAGCCCTCACAACAGTTGTGCCAAGAATCTAGTAAGTTAAGTATTACCGGCTAGCTCCAGAATTGCGTCTCTCAGTAACTATAATATCGGTAATTGTATTATATAATGCTTAATAATAGACTTGATTGAAATCGGTATATACGGTATGAAACTAACCGGAAGTTTGAAATTCTTATATTAGGTATATAGGGACTGGGGATAGTATTGATCTGATTTTATCCATTTTTGACAAAAGCGAATTCGGTTATTATAAAAATATTCTCTCCGAATTTCAATACTATACGTCAAAAGTTTTATTACATTTTTAACGTTTTCAATAGCACTAGAGCTAGAGGCAACTGGTTAAATCGCAAAATCATCGCATTCGCTACTATCTGAAGATTCATCATCACTATTGAGTTCATATGCCGATCAACTTATATTTATAATCAAATATCACCATTCAATTTAGCCGCACTAAATGTAACGGCTTTCTGGAATATGCATATATGTAGTCTCCACTGATTTTGTGATCATTCTATGCGCCTTCTTTAATGGGCAATACGATGATCAATTAAAAGAGCATCAAGTAGCAATTGTCAAATAGCAAGGCACACGCTTTGATCTCAGCCAAAGCACCCAAGAAAACTATATACATAGGTAAAGTAGAGAAGTACAAATAAATTGTGTCAAAGCATTTGATACCTAAATAAATAAACAAAGAAACGAGATGCCGACGTCACAGGAGAATGTGGGGGCGTTTAAAAGATGATCTTCTGGGCACAAATGTGCTGCATAGTATTAATGTTGTTGCAAATCACACAATTTATACCATACATAAGTTGTCATTGCTTGTTGCATTGATAATGTTACATTAGTACACCATAATTTATTGAACGCGGACGCACACAAGCAGAGCGATCACATGGTAAGTGTAGGTGGCAGATCAACACAGAAGCCACCCATCATCCGAACTGTTGTCGTTAATCGCTTGCCATAAATAATAGCGACCGGGCATGTACTTTTGTCGCTTGAAGAGCAACACAAAACTTTCAGATCAATAGAATTTAAGATTGCCTTAATTTTTGAGGTAAGTTAGCGACATCAAAGTAACTTAAGAATGTGCGTGAGGTCAATTTAAATGTGCATCTTTAAATCCCGAAATGTTTATATATAGAATTTAAATTGTAAAATTAAAACTGTATAATTTTTTATTGAAATCTGCGCAATCGAAAGTTAAGAGCGGTAATGTTGGTTTTATTTCCAATTTTTGACACATTCCAAACACGTGACAGTAACTGCAAAACATGATTTTTTTTTTTATATAAATTAAGCAAGTTTTTTCAAAGCTGCACGAATGCTCTACTGCTCATATGCCGCGTTAAAGTCAAATTCGATTAGCAGCATCCCATTTTGGAACAATGACGCTGGCATACAATGCCAGGATAATACAGGCGGAGAAAATGAGATCAACCCTTCTTGTGTAAACATTATGATCGGCCGGAGTTAAGATGATCAACTGCTTGCTGTCAGCTAGGCCACACAAAAGTACATGACCTCAACAATTTAACAAACCAATGATTGCCCTAATTCGGAATGTCGAAGAAACGGGAAACTCGATCAAACCCCCAAC
Source organism: Bactrocera oleae (assembly GCF_042242935.1). NCBI lineage: Eukaryota > Metazoa > Arthropoda > Insecta > Diptera > Tephritidae > Bactrocera > Bactrocera oleae. The sequence continues at coordinate 22,674,399 of NC_091536.1, forward strand.
GCGTTGAACATTCGTTTCAACTGAACACAGATCACAGCCAAAGATCAAGCATAGCAACGAGATCACTACAGTGGTAAATGGACCAGAAGAAACTGTAAGAAAGGGTGCAAAATCAAATAGTGGAAGAGTTAAAGTCTGCAATAAAAAATGAAGGAATCGCAAACATGACAAATACGGTAAGCGAAAGGGATGCAAAAGGGCCACGGCACAATACACTTTCTATAGGTAAACAATACGGAGAGGGGAGAAGTTGGCAACAAAGCGCATAAAATAAAGTAGAGCAATGAGTGTTTCTGAATGGGACTTCAGTTTCCACGCATGATCGGCTTAAGTGATGCACTGAAAGGATTATTATCACGATTATCGAGTTTTATAAAAACACACAACACACGTGTACGAATACATACATACATATGTATATAGAAGAAGGAGTATCAGTGTGCTTGTGTTCGGCCTCATGCTGCGTGTGCGCAACAACTTTTCTTTTTCTGGCAGTACCGGTCCTTTCGAAACAGTTTGGAATACATACATATATAGTTGCATACATATTTAACTTATTTGTTATTGTGTTATTGTTGTTTGAATACTCATCACGCCACATTACCATTGTTGCGTCGCACCATAGCATCTGTATACAGCTTTTGTGGTTACTGTTCCATTGCTGCTAACAAAACGGGCGATTAGCATTCATTGACGGCAATCCGCTTCAAATGATTTACTCAATCAAAATCTGGATTTTCAACGTTAAATAAATGATTTAACTGTCTTGTTTTTTTTTATGAAAGGAATATTGTCAGTTCGCTTCTTCGCTAACGCGATGAGGGTGTGTAACTGTTTTTCATCACTGAGTAGCAACAACAATAGCGCACATTATATAATATGTTGTCACTGTCGACGTTTTTCCCATATTTAATGCTCTTAAGTTGACACTTGTCGTCACAATGTTACACCGAGCGCCACTACTATTTAAATGGGTTTCTAAGTAATTAAATACGAGCATTGTGTGTAGAAAGCTATTGTTGTGCAAGTGTGCACACGTTTTGTGGCATTGAAGTGGCATTTTAGGCGCGTTAAAGTGTAAATTTTTCACAAATATCGTTTATTGTTAATAACACCAAAGTGTTAAGGCGTATTTAGCAGCTGTGAAATGTGTTGCTACGACTAAAGGCAAAGGCTTCTCTCCTTATACTACATTAAATAATGTCATCATTGACAACCATGACAACTAGTTTTTCACGTTGGTGGTTTTCCTAGCTTATGCTGCTTCTACCAAATATGAAATCAGCATCATTATACATTGCAAAGCCCTATTCAGCTCTGATAAACTGCAGCAAAACACAGCTACTTTCCATATAACCGAACCATCAACTTAACGTTCGTGCTTCGCTCCCTCAACTGTTTGGTTACACATAACAAGCATTTCCTATAACTCACTGAACATTTAAATACAATACAATCAATATCGAAACTGTGAGCTTACTGGCATACTTCAGCAGTTATGACTTCACAACGGATAACGCAGAGGCACAGCATTATCCCAAAATCTTGTTAAAACATTGGAGATATTTTAACAAAATTACTAAAATCAGTTGAAGTAACTTTAACTTGTTACGAATAGTCAGACATCAACAATATATGAATGCATTAATACTTGAATTTTCGGATCGACCGGCTCTTGACTCTCATTATTAATCATTGGAATAGGCAAACGGTGTAAATAAAAAAGTTTCGGCTAGGTAGCCTTCAAAGTGTTCGGCCGTACATTTGTTACGAGTAGTTAAAGGCATGAAAGAAAGAAAAGGCTTATGGTGAATCTATTTTAGTGAAAACCTAAGTCTACGACTGGTACAAAGCCTTTTTTGATTTTGACCGATAATTTGGGCATGAGACGCGTCAATGCTCGGCTTGTTCCACAGAGCTGAATTTTTTGCAAAAAGGCCATAGTTGTGAACGATTTTAAGACCAAAAACTCGTTCAATACCATCGATCAATCACCATATTCAACGGATTTGGAGCCATGCGACCTTATTTTGTTTCCAAAACTCAAGTTACCACTCCGTGGAATCCGTTTCGACTCGATTTATGCCGTAAATGAAAATTCGCAGAGGGAACTGAAGGCGATCCCGGACTCGGATATACAAGGCATGTTTCGATGATTGGAAAAAAAGCTGGCATATTCGTATCGCTTCAGAAGGAGCATATTTTGAAGTCGACACAATAAATATTGATGAAGATTAAAAAGGCTTCGTTTTATTTACAATTTCTGGTAACTTTCTGGTCTTAATCTATGAGTATTTATATGTTATATGTTGTAGCGTATCGTAATCAATATAAAACATAATTTATATTGTATATTTATATTTAAATAAATTATGGAATTTGGTAGCCACTTACGTATACTGAAAAAACCATTCAGTTCTGAGTTTCACTGTAGGTTATGACTTTTTAATTGTTTCCCATGATAACAATAACTACATAATGTTATATAACGTCAACGAATTCACTGGCACAAACATTAAGCGCTAAACAGGACTACAATTGCGTGCAAATAACAATTATCCTGCCACTACCGCCTAAACCTAAAACTCTACCTGTGAGCTACAGTTGTGGTTGTTGCGCGGATTGTTGCGCCTCGCCGCGCGCAAACAAAGAAATCAGGAAGTAAGGAAGTCGAGATCCGGCGTTTGGGCGACGCAAACATAAATAAGAGAGGTCGAGTAGAGTTCCGCTGTATCCGCGACATGGAAATTCCCAGGCAAGGTGCGTACCAAGGTGCTGCATTTGATTGCGTTTAAAACTCTGCTTATATGCATGTACATCTGGGAGTACCTTTGCGCGTAAGTGGTTCATGCACACAAACTATTGCTCTTTTTTTGCGCCATCCGAACATTGCAGTCCCTCGGTCACTTTGTGCCGGTGCAATATCCTTTCACGGTTTCTGATTGAGTGACTGCGTCAAGTGGTTGCATGCCAATCAAGTGGCATGAAGCGTTACAGGACAGCAGTCGACAGCGCTAAACGGCAACTGTGAAGAGTCTTTTAATGTTCACTATTCTCTCTGTTTTGTCGGCTTTGCCGTGTTTGACGAAAATATGACTTTGTGATTTTTGCTCTTTGTATTTTTTTTTTGGCTGTTTTGTCTCTCGTCACCCTCCCCCGCTTATCTTGATTACTGTTTACCACCGGAAAATGTTGTTTTAGTTGCAGGAAATATGATTTTTCAATTTAAGACCAGCGCTTTGATTGTTATGCAACCACCGAAGAAAAAACGTTTGTGGTTTCAGCATTTGCTGGTTATGTACTCGCATGGAGAATATATGAATGTACGTTTGCTACTTTAACAGGGATCGGATTTTTAAATGTTGTAACTGCAGAATGCAGCTGTCTAAGCAGGTGAAAGTGAGTATTGAAATATATTGAAAATTATTTTAATTTCAAATATTAAAGGCATATAGGGTGTAAAATGAACAATATTACTATAAGCTTGCCAATTTTATTTGTTATTCTGGAAGAGATGGCCGGTATGGAAATATTTATTTTTATACCCTGAACAGGGTATATTAAGTTTGCCACGAAGTGTGCAACACTCGGAAGGAAACGATGGATACACGAACTAGTCTCTCAATTTTTGAGATACCGATCCTAAATTTAGCATATAACCTTTTCTATCTAAGATGCTGCTCATATGTCGGAATGGTCGATATCGGACCACTATAGCATATAACTGCCATACAAACTGAGCGATCGGAATCAAGTGCTTGTATAGAAAACTCTTTCATTTGACGAGGTATATTCACGAAATTTTACACAGATTATTATTTAAGGCAATAATGTAATCTCCGAAGAAATTGTTCAGATCGAATCACTATAGCATATTGCTGTCATACAAGCTGAATGATCGAAATGAAGTTCTTCTAAGGAACCTTTTGTATTTGTGAAGGCTATTATAGCTTCGGTGCAACCGAAGTTAACGTTTTTTCCTGTTTAGAAATAAAGCAAAATTAAACGTTTAAATAAGCTTTTTTCGAATGTGACCTTACCACAAACACTTATGTAACATAGTTGCATATACTTGTATCTTTACTTCTGTGTGCATATATAATTTCAAAGGTGTTCGGTTAGATATGTAAATTTATAAAAAATCGTTGTTATGTACTATTTGAATAATTTCTAGTTAATTTTGCACGCTTGACCCCAGCTAAAGCAGCAATGTGAGCAGTTGAATAAAGCTCTTGATAACTGCCATTTTCTGTAGAAGGGGTTTGAAACGACCACTCCTCAAAATTACATAAACGCTTCGTGGAAAGAGCGCATATACCATAAAACACGGACCCTTAGTGTCTCTCTCTATTCATGACTCTGGGTATATGTATACTACATACTTATGTATAACGGTTTAAAGTTTTATGTATACATTAATACATGCATACATTTATATTGCTTATGTAATTATATATGTACATTAAGTATATAACTGACGTACGCGTCAGTTTAGCCAAGGCGCGCCAATCTAATTTAAATATAAAAAACATTAAAATTCAACGAAAAAGAAAATCACATTTACTTTTCGCATGTCCTGCTGGTTTATCCTTTTCTTTGCAACTGACCGTTCTTCAAACATGCTTCGCAAGCAAATACATATATGTAGATGTATTGGAATCTGGTGAGAAGAAGTTCCCAAACGTACGGTGATGACCTCTGATCTCTCTGTACGCTGAGCGACCGGTTAGAGAATATACTTACGAACACATGCGCATGAGCACTTTCCCAAAGTACATGTCCAAGGGGATTATGTGCGTGACTGACCAATGGACATTTGAACTGACCACTGTCAGCCTTATTACCCTTCTACAGCATTTTCCACCCTTGATTTGGCGCTAGACTTTCTATTATATATTGCTTCCTGCTGCACTCCTTTGCTGTTCACATATTTCCCCAGAGTCCAGTTCGCGAATGCCATCTTCAAGACATATCGTAGCTGCCGTCTTAATAATTAATTTTGTGTGATTTATGAAAATAATCTGTTTACGCATTTATTGTGTGCGTGTGTGTACGTTTCCGATTTTCATTCAAATAGCCGAAGAAACGGCCGAGTAGCTGTTATACATGGTAGCTCTGCGCGTATTGCGCACAAAATCCTGTTGTAATTTGAAGCGATACCGTTTACCTAATTTAAAATACTTTTCGTCTCTTAATGAACGAGCGTAGTTATTATTATATTATACTATGTATCACGACGGACAATAACCGACAATAGACAACAATGCAACTATCAATCACAGGCAAAAAATGGATTGAGGTTTACTGAGGGCAGCGTATTGTCAAAAACGGCATTGTGTTGTCTTTGCACTGCTGCAAATTTGCTTCAACATCTTTCTTGGTTACTAACTCCCAAATAACTAAGTAGCTCAGTATATGTATAACTCTGTATACATACATATATATATATATATCTTTATTAGTAAGAAATAATCACAAGTATTACTTAGTATTTCGTTTTCTTATTAGCACTGGCTAATCCAGTACATTAAACAGAAACACAATTCCGGCAACTGGATAAGCCGGCCTAGAAAACAACCGAACAACTACGCGTGTAAGGGTTAATGTGCCGCTAAGAGTAGGATATATGATGTTTTAGAATGCTTCCCTTCACGCTATATTATTTTTCAGCAACGTACTCTTATTGTTGCTATATTCATATTAATTTAATTTATGCATATCGAGTTGCTGAAACAACAGCACTTCGACAGAGATTTATTTGCTTCATCAGTCAACTTGATGAGATAATTATGGAAATTTTTTTAAGCAGAAAAAACAACAACAATCGAAATAATCGCCAGCGAAAGCCAAATGTGTAAATTGTAACTTAAGAAATGTAAATTTATTGTATTGTGAGTGAGAACTTGCAGCAGGCTAAGCGCAGGATGCGTCCACGAAAGAACATCATGTTCAGGACACACTGACTTGTAGCCGATTAATTTAATTGTCACTTTTCGTCCCGTATTTGACAGAACACTGCCAACAAGCTTCTGGTGTTACAATGTTCGCATACAACGTTTACATACATAGCTATCTTGCTTGCTTTGCCAGCTTCGATGTCAAAAGGTGAAGTTTCATACCAAAATATTATCTGTAAAATTATGTTAATTAAATTGAATGCTAAACCACAGTTGTTTGCCATTTGAAAAGGGGTTATATTCTCAGTGTTTGCTTCGCGGTTGACGAGTGTACATAATTTATCTTCATTTAAATACTTGTAATGTGAGACAATTGAGGCAGGCGGTTAGCTTAGGCTCAAATCGGTTCAAAAGAACTAAAGCGTTTTAGCTATAATATCAAAGATAGAAAATTAATATAAAATGGTATTGTATAAAATTGATTGAAAACCAGCTGAAGAATACAATGACAAAGACAATTCCAAATTCTATGCATGCTTGCAGTAAAGATTTCATACCAAATATGTATAATTTAATTAATAATTATATTTGCGTCTTTTAGTGGATAATCATAATATCTATGCTATAACTGCTGTTTGCAGATATCATTTCCAACGCGGTCTTTTTCTTTACCCTAATATATGCACATACTTTCTTTAACGACAATAATTTAATTATTCACAAGACAACTCCTCATTTCATGTATGTTATGGAATCCGGAAGTAGTTATGGCGTGATAATAAAAACTCTTTCAACACACAAGACCAACAATTAACTATGTGTGTTTGCTCCGACAGAGGTCTTAACATTTCACGTTGCATCCACAACAACAACAAATGTATAAGCGCAGTAACAAGTGTTTGCGACAAAGGTTACTACAAGCGGCGAAGATGAAACAATCTCGAAATATAGTATGACACAAGTGGTAGAATAGATATCATCAGGTACTATAGCACTTATCCGTATTAATGCAAAGAATGTGACTTGAAAGCGCAAAAAAAAAAATAGGTGACGGAATCAGATGCGCAAATGATAACCGGCGTGAAGGTAAAACGTAGCAGCAAACACATAAGTAAAACGCAGCAGGCTAGGTCGAGGCGAAAGAGAAGATCAGCCAAAACCGTTGAAAGTCCAAACCTTGTCAGCTAACCTTGCGCAAGGAGCGAGAATGCATTGCAGGACGTATCTATGGTCAGTACTCACTATTCACTTTTCAATGCGCTTGTAACTGAGATTAAATTGACATGAAACATTTCGTTTTTTGCCGATGTTCATTTGGCAATAGTGATTTTGGAAATTTAGTATATAACATTTTTTTTAGCTATTCGGAGAATATATTGCAACTAGTTTGTACATACTTTGTATAAAATATCTTAACAATTTAGGTCTTTTTATACCCTGAACAGTGTATATTAAGTTTGCCACGAAGTTTGTAACACCCAAAAGGAAAAGTCGGAGACTTTATAAAATTTATACATAAATGATCGGCATGATGAGCTGAGTTAATTTTACCATGTCCATCTGTCCGTCCATCTGTCTATATATATACGAACTAGTCTCTCAGTTTTTAAACTATCAAACTGAAATTGCGCACCTGTCCTTTCCTCACCAAGAAAATGCTCATTTGTCGGAACGGCCGATATCGGACCACTATTACATATAGCTGCCATATAAACTGAACAATCGGTATAAAATGCTTGTATGGAAAGCTCTTTCATTTGACAAGCCATCTTCACGAAATTAGGCATGAGTTATTTTCTCAGGCAACAATATAATCTTCGAAGAAATTTTTCAGATCAGATCGCTATAGCATATTGCTGCCATACAAGCTGAATGATCGGAATCAAGTTCTTGTAAGGAACATTTGTAATTGTGAAGGGTATTATAGCAACCGAAGTAAACGATTTTTTTTGTTTTGTTTTTGTATCTATTGTAGCTGTTCACATATTCTATTCACTTTACGACATTTTTAAGTACTTCTCATCTCTAAAAAGGGATCAAAAGGCGGCCAGCAAGTATTTATTGCCTTGTTGGTATATCAAAAGTTTAATGACCAACTTTGGGTGTTCTTAACTTCATCTAGTAAATTGGTAGGTTGTATACCGGATGTATGGCTTAATTATGATTCACAACTGTTCATAACGAGCACGCGCAAACCACATTAAATAATGAATCGTCGACGGAATTGTTAAATTTTAATTGTAGTATATTTATTGCACGTAGATGTATGTATTTCACTAGAATTTATCCTTACTTACAGTTACTTACTTACAACTTGCTTATCTTAATCCAATTTGGTCCGAGAGAAATAAAGCTAGAAGCATTACAAATACCACACGAAGCAAATAGTGTCAATGACGGTACAAAGTTTAAACCACTTGTTAGTTAATACCATTTTGTCAAAGTCTTATAATTTGATATCATTGTTTTAAGATATTTTCTTGCTTTTACAATAGTTTTATGCACATGTCGAAGCGAATATGCTAAATCTTATATAAAAAGGAAAATTTAGGATCTTTGCTTCGACAAAGCTATGCGCAAGTTTCACTGACAGTCGTAGTATTGAATGGGTGCTTAGTGGCTAAATACATCTAGTACATACCAAGTTACACGATACTTGTATATAAAAAAAAAATGAAGAACTCACCATAAGAATTCTATACAGAATCGATTTCTGCTGTTTTAAGCCTGGTGGTTTAAGGCCTTCTCAACTCACCAAGGATGGCGGTGTTCATTTTTTAATTTCGTTGGCATTTCACTGCAAAATAACAATGTTAGACCCTAGGTTGTTTCGTCAAAGAGATGATGTCCATGGTATCACTATTACTACTACGTTTTTATGTATTTTCTCTCACTTCACTCTTCACTTCATTATTTCATTTCCTTTGCAAATATTTTGCATATGTCACCGGGAGTTCGCAAACAGCAAAGTTTTTGAGCGCGGGCGGTGGCATGGAGATGCCTGCTTCACTGCTCGCATGGCGGATGCGGACGCGTACGCTCATGTCATGAAATCATCACGCGCATATGCACACATACATAGGTATGTTTTTATATTGCATAGCGTACATCTGTGCAGATACTCTTGCATAATCAGGTTTTATCAAAAGGACTCACAAAGGATGACTTTGTTGAAAAACAAATTGAAAAAGAAAAAGATAAAAACAATAATAAAAATATGTACATTTACATTATGTATACATATACATACATATATACAACAGTAGCAAAAGAGGCAGCAACCAACCTGGATGCTTTTGTTGAAATTTCAATTTAATTTCACGATACTTTCATACGTTACAAACAGCCTCTAGTACATACATACATACATATGTACACATCAACATTTTTGACGCGCGTCTGACATTTGTTGGCGTTCTTGTAGTATTTCACTGCGTTGTTATTTTATGTTGCACCTCAGATGATGGAACGTCCCAAAGAGCGCATCTAGTACATACATACATATGTACATACGTTAGTATTTGTGCCTTAAAGGAGCTGCTATGACATATACTTCCTAGACACCGTTGTCTCTTTGTCGTTGTGGTGGAAAAAAATTGAACTGTCAAAATTTTTGACATTTCGATTGTTGCGTGACAGATCACTTTACGCACACTTCGTACGCATAGTTATGAACCTATTGACGAAAATGCGTAAGTCTTTACAGATGGAATTTAAGTAGATTACAGTATTATCATAGAATGTAGCCTATATTATATTTGTTATATATGTTGGATTCAATTTCCGATAAAAGTAAATTTTGAAAAGTTTGAAAATTTTCTCTAAATCCAAGGAATATACTATGTGTGATATGTCTTTAATGTTTAATGGAAATAATGGATCATATACCAGTCTATATTTGCTTCATAAGCATTTTTATATTGCATACCTACATACATATGTACTTCTTGCTAAGCATACCTCTACATAGAAGCACTGCTCCACATACCTATGCTACGTACACGCAACATATAAATGTGGCTGAATACATTTTGCAAGTGCGAACCGAACTCACATTTTCTTGAAATATTACTGTTGCAATTTCTATTAAAATCGGAAAATTTAAATGCAGTAACACGAAATTATAATTTCATGGGAACCAAAATGCAAAATTCAAAATTAAGTCAATAACGTTGTTGCTTTGATGTTATTGTTTCGCTTTCTCAACTTAAAATGCTCGATGAACTAGTTGCAACAATTGTCACAGTGCCGTGTCTAATTAAAATCGTTCGCATCACCTTCAGCAGTTACACCCAAATATTTCGGCAACCCCTCCCAAATCGAACACCCCAAATCGGTGACAACAATAGAAAATTCAAATTTATATTTACAGAATATTGTAATTTATTGAAATGCAAACGAAACATACGCTAAAATGCAAATAGAGTGAAACGCGCCCGACCAGTCAGCGTATTGAGGCAAAGAGATTCAAAGTAGATTTTTGTAGCATAATCTTCGATTGTTTTGTGGGTAAATGTGCAATATTTTCTGAGCAAATGTTCGCACATTTTCTCAAACTGCATCTAATGCTGCCTACTCTGCTTTGCAAAAGGGGCAGAAAGGGAGCAACTCAGGTAAAAAGTAAACGACAAACGGCTGTTCGCCAAGAAAATAAGCCACGCATGCATGGACCCACACAGCTGGACATTGCGGACTTCTGGTAGGTAAACGAAGTGAGTAGGACTGGGTTAAAGATATATGCATAAATATGTATGTGTTTTCTATACGTTAACGAAGTATATTTGGAGCGTAAAGTAGGGTGAAGTTTGGTAGATTAGGGCGCTTTTGTCGAATTTTCGATTAGTACTTTGCATTGTCCAATTCTATTTACACAAAATTGTTTAAAAACCGTTTTTCGTTAAAAAAAAATATTTTCACTAATATATATTGTAATATTGTAACTGTAGGGATGATTTGTTTACCAATTTTTTAAGTGTGTATCCTCCAAAAGACTTCGGTAAAAAATCATTGATTTTGATTAGCTAATTCGCACATTGTCACAATAAGGCGTTCTTTGTGTGGGCTTCCACAGATTTGGCGACATTGTTTATTGCTGACCTCAATTAATTTTTCCCTAAGGGAATACAAATTTTGTACTTTTATAGAATTAAAAAAGTATATGTTTTATCTGCAAAAAAACTGAGTAAGAAGTATAGCGGTACAAAATTTTTATTCAAGATAGTTGTAAATGTTTGGTTGTGTTCTTCCATTTGTCATTTTCAATATAGCTAGTTCTCATTTCTCGTTCAACGCACATAACAATACAAAACAATCATAAAACCATGTTGTTTAGAGTGTACGAAAGATATATGATATAGTTATCCGATTTTTTTTATTTTCACTGTCATAATTAGGTATGTATTAGAAAACAGTTCTGCAAAATTACGTGCTCTTAGCTTTTTTATTAAAGGCAGGCAACCGGAAAATAAAATAACTGAATAATCGTTTGTATGGGACATATGTGATATAGTTGTCCGACATGGCCGATTCCGACAAATGATCAATAGAATCTCAAAATGCATATATGTATGTTATTAAATTTCATTCAGATATCTCAAAAACTGACAAAGAAATTTTTATAATACCGAAAAATTAAATTTCAACTAAAAAATCGCTGGTTCAAAACCGGTTTTAGACCCATATTCTCTAAGGCAAAGTTGCTCAGTATGATTCGTAGAACATTTACCTCATACGCGATTTTTAAATTTTTTTGGCTCCCTGCAAACCAACCCGCTTTAATGTGGATATATATAATTATATATATGTACAAAAATGCCATAAAAAAATGTTTATTTATGGCGGCAGATAAAATTAAGACAAACGATTGGAAGGTGGAGCTAATGAAATTCCAATGCACCAGACCCTTGAGCTCCTCCCAGTTAGATAAGTGCACGAACAAATAATAATGCTCGCTGCGAAAATACATACATATCACACACATTAAAGTTATATGAATATATCGGAATTGAACTTTGCACTATATATTGCCTTTAAAGTATGCCATCTCGCGTCTCAAAATTGTCAAAATCGAGCTAAAACTGTTCAGGCCCCTGCATACCGAATATGTGGACCTTAGTGCGTATGGCTGATTTTTTGGCGCAAATATCAATCTATTTTTGAGATATATCTATGGAAATTCAGGGATAATGCTTTTTTGATAATGATAAGTGTCAAAATGGGTAAACGCTTCAGTCCATCCAGTTGACTTTATATCACATATATCGGCCAATATGTGAGTTATTTTAATGAAAATGAGAGCACGTGTTTTTCTATTAACAACGTATCTTTGTGCCTAAAATGGATAAAATCGGTCGATAACTTACTATAGCTACCAAATAAAAGATTTTCAAATTTTTCGTTAACTTTTTACCGTATATATCAAACAACATGTAACATATCTAAGCAAAATTAACTGAGCGTATAATATTGGCTATAATTTAGTTTAATGCCGAAAATATGTGAATTTATTCTATAATTTACCACAACTCCCTGGTCAAAATGTGTGATATTTGAAAGAAATTAAGTTGACAAGTTTTTTTAAAAGTTTTAAAATTATATTAATGGTTTAGCGCTGAATATAAAGGAAATTAGTCTTGGTCTAAACCTCATATCCCTAATATAATGAATTTCGATCCTTTGGTTGACGTTTTTCACAGCAACTTCGGTATATATATATATAATTTATCTCTCATTTGAGTATGATTTTAGTATACTTTTCGCTAACGGGAAGTAAAATATAGTAATAAAGCTAAGTAAATGTATGACCTATAATATAACTTAATAATATAACAATTTTGATTTGACGATTGCGTCGAATAATGCAGTTGAATTCTTTCGCAACATTTTTTAATATAAATGTTTGCCAACAACTTATAGTATTTGGCCGGCTTTGATGCTTGCCGATTTGCAAGGGTATAAAATATTCGATTACACCCGAACTTTGCCTGTCCTTACTTTTTGCTTTTAATTTTAAGGATGGCGTTCTCCGAGAACCGTACTAGAAACACACCTATGTACATATGTAACTAGAGATATACATAAAACATATTAAGACCTATAAAAGCCTTGTGCACCTACAATACTTAAGTAAATTTCTCTACTCTGTACATACACACAAACAGAATTTGGAATATGTATGTATTACATACACTCACACAATAAAGTTGACAATGGCAAATCAAAAGTTGACAAGTCCCAGCAACACGACAAACAGGCGGGCGACTGAGATTGCTTCCACAGGCATGGCGGTTCTACAACACGAAATGATAAAGTGCATATATTAAGCGATAATTATGACAATAGTACGTGATGATTGCGGGATATTGCATTGCAACAAATTAAAAACAAGCAACGCATAGAAATCCTGCATTAATCACGATGCAAATGGGCTTCGTCTCAAATAAGTTGTTATTGGGTGAACGAATTATGTATGTGTGTAACTATATGCAGTCATCAGTAAGTATGAAGGTGACGCCGGCATTACAGCGACAGCAACAACATCTGCATTTATGAGCGAAAACAACATGCAACATATGCTTGGATATATACGAGTATATGGGAGGCGTCGGGCCCACAACTACACCCAGTACTCACGTGCAAGCATCACAACGTTGCGGATGCAACGGTGGCCAAAGTGGCTCATGTCAGATTATAGCAATAATTAGTTGTTAGTAGGGAGTGTCAGCGGCAGGGAAACAACGCCGCAAGTGTCACTGGGCGATTAGCAGCTATCGGCGGCATGAGGGTAGAACAGAAATAAACACTGAATCTGAAAAGTAAACAAAAATATTTATTTTTGAAATATTTGGTTTTCTAAATTGTTATTACAGAGGAGCTAGTAGCGGTCGTACATCTTCTGTATACACACTCGCAAACAGTGACTGAAATTAATTCATTCGAGGTCATCTTTACTCTATTGGCGAGGTCAAGTTTCGACCTATTTTCTGTTGTCTGAACCTATTAAAAACTTGAGTGAATGAACACGAGTACTTTACATAGAAAAGCAACAGCAACATGTTCTGTCATTCCAAACACACACGAGTGGGGAAGACGAGAAGACTGTTAATGGGAGTTCGGTAAGCTTTGCACATGTTTGCTCATTTGTACGCTTGTTCAATGTTATTAAATGTGAAAATATGAAAATTGTGCAGTTTGGCTTTTGTTTTGAGAACACTTTAGAGGCAGTCAAATTCAAATTCCAAAACATTCAATACAAATACAATTTTTAGTTATGAGTTGGGTTACACAGATTGTGCTGTATGATTCATTTCATTTTCAATGTGACTTGTAGTATTCCACCTATAATCTGTATACCACATATGTATTGTTTTTGTAGGCTCAGAGCTCTCTTCTATGTATATTTAGTGCCCAGTTAAAAAACATTTCAATCACGTGATTGTTGTTGTGATACAGTTTTTATGTATTCGTTAAGAATTTAACAACAAAATTATATTATATATACTTGTATGCATGTATATATAGTACAGTATATATTCTCTAACTTGTCTGAACTCAACAACGACGAGTTATAGTGCAGTTTCACGCCCATAAAATGCCTTCGGGCAACGGATGAAACTATTTTCAGTGTTGCTGATCGGCAACACGGTACTTGACATCTGTTTTATTCTGTTGCTCTTGCCTACAAACTTGCACTTTTTTTTTTTGGAACTAAAAGTACCACAACTTTATAAAGTGTCAATCGATCCAGACATTGAAGAATGCGAAAGTTAATAAATAAAAGGCTGGAACAGCGCAAGGGTCGATGAATTTGCGTGTGGAAGCTGTGGCTTTGCGTAATGTGTCTAGCAAACCCAGTAAGCGTTAGACAAGTTGCTAAACAAATTGGTATTTTATTTATGGTGTAAAAAAGTAAAAAATCGAAACAAATTTATTATTACAAATTATTTAATGTTATCAAACACCATTACTTTAAAACAACGTATCTAAATAATTTCTACAATAATAACGGTAAAAATTGACATCTATTTGCATTTGCACTTGGATGCTGCAATGTGCCGTTGTACGACACAAAGCCATTCACTTGCATTAATTCGGTAAATATTAAGCACATGTGTTCATACCACATATGTACATCTATATGGATACAGTTACATGCATATTTAAATGCACACAAAGATGTATAATACAAGAACCGTCTCTTGCGATGCAAAAAGCGCGAAACTGCTGGCAATTCCATTGACTTCAGAAGTATGCCAAGAATTTGTGTGGCTGGTGAACGTTTTCTGAAATTAGACAAGAACGTGATTTACGGAACCTCAGCGAAATAGCATTTTAATGGATATATCAACACAACAAACGAAGCACTCGCTAAACGTTTAGTATGGGAAAGTGCATACGAGCTTAATCATGGAAAGTACTGAAAACATATATATATATGTATGCATATATCTCTATATTTTTATATATCGCTGTATCGAAGAGACAGAAAGGAAAGCACATGTGACACATTTGCAGCGCCGGTCTGTCATGCTACTGCAACTGTTACTGCCGCCATCAACGTCGGCTGATGGATCGTTGTAGGGAGCTGTTGTTGCACACCATCAAAGCGTTGAGCTCTTCCGCCAATTTAGCTTTGTATGTCGTTCAAACGATCTCCATTGATTTATGTTTTATATCGATCGTGGCCATAAGTTGCATGCATCATGTGCCGCTACGCGCTATTCATGGGCGTTTGACATTCATGGCAGCGGACAGAACTGCCAGCTATCAACAATTTAATTTATACACTGTAGAGATTTTTATGCTTGCTGTATACGTTGGCATATGCGATCCAAAGAGTCTTCATTGCCATATATTTTATGGAAAATGTCATTAAGTCAGCAAAATCTACAGATTATCTGCTTAATTCACCATTTCGAATGAATACTTCGCGTTTGCATTTTTGTATTTGTAATTTTAGATGTGATCTGCGACTCATGTTTTTTTTTTTTAAGAAGAAGACATTTAAGTTTCCTCTATAGTACGGACCTAATTTGTTGTAAATATCTCAATCTTGTCATAATCAGAGCTGATGCGTCACTGACAGCTTTCCATTTAATAGAGGACTCACACATAAGTGCAGTAAAATTTTCCACCGTGAAACTACCGCCAAGTGTCAACGAAAAATGTTTTCTAATATAAATCGTTTACTTATTGTAGGAGGTATCTGTTACACCAAGAGTGAATTTGAACTAAAGTTAAGTGAGAAAAAATTGGTTAAATAAACGAATACTAGGTCCACACGCACTCTGTGTTTAGGTCAGACTAAGCGTCAGTATCTCACGAATTCTTTGATTAAATTTTTTTTTCGACTAGACTAAGCGATTAATCTTTGAAATCGAATACTTGCGAGTAGCAGAAAATGTTGAAGTTTCGAAATCATTACGAGACACAATGTGTTCAAAAACAAGCGCACCTCCTCCATCAACACAATAACGCATATCAATTATCAACTTTGAAAGAGTGCACGTATTATGCCCTGGGGAGCAAATCATTACACCGGTTACCCCAGAACATGGCACAGAAATGGACAGTAACCCATTCTTATGATTCTCACTTTCAGTGTGGCATGCTGTTTCCTTCTTTCCGGCAGTACACCTAAACAACCTAACGGTTAGAGGACTTAACCAACACACATGTGTGGTTAATTATAATTACGTAATTTTAATAACGTATCCTGCCACACAAATGCTCATGCTACAATACATTCACGCCACTACAAGTATACATATGTACATACATGTATACGCGTGTGTCTGTTTGTTTGTCGTTTGGCAGGTATGTTGACGTTCGGTTTAATTTGTGCACGCAATTGCGGTTTATTGGCCTGACTTCGAAGGCGGTGCGCAACAAACAGGTCCTGGGAGGGTTGCTTGGAGCCAAGTTATTGTGTCAGCACGCCGTTTTGCGGCAAGAAATGATAAATGAAACGTGATTCTCAATGCCAATAACAAACCACCCCCAGTGTTGGCAAGCACAACGGCACTTCCCCCGCTTTCATACAACTTGTACCACTGTACCGCACGGAACTTTGATTGAGCATATCCGGTGGGATTAGTGGTAATGTTTGAGGCAATGAGCAAACGCGACGACTAAGCGTAGGTGGGGTGGCATCACCGTTTACGCAGTCGACTGAAAATTATTGGCTTTTATGCTATTTATATGCGGCAACAATTCGATGTCTATTGACAATTAAACAATACAAATAACGTAAGCTACGTTAACGGAGCGAAGAAGACCGTGAATCGAGAACGAAACGATGAAATTGCGAGTAATCTGTGTACCTGCTTGAATTTGTTTGTTTGCAGCACTAAGCGCAGGGCGAACGCTTTGTAGTTGACTACCCAATTGGTTCGCTGTATGATATATTTTTTTGTTGTTGACGTTTTGAACAGCACATTTGAGGGCGAATCCACGTAATTTGCGGGATTTTTCTGTTTATTAGTCGGATTAGTGAGACATGAAGCAGGTTAACGCAATTAAAACGTGCATAGATGTAGCAAGAAAGCCGAGTAAGTGCTTCCACGAGTATTCAATTATATCGGTGTGACTTAGGCTAATGTTCTATCAGCTTTGAACAACTGAAATTTGTAAGCAGGAGCAAGAGTGTAAGTAATAACGCTGCCAATTGCAGTTATCTCTTTTGACCTCTTAGAAAACGACGAAGCATCATTTCATAAGATTTGAGAATGTGTGGCTGCAGCACTGAAAAATTGTGAGTATTATATGCGAGAAGCGGCAAAATGGGTGTACGACTATGTTATGCGCATCCATGCCAACACTTTGCCATTAGTCAACTTCACTTTTGATTGATTTCAATTAATCTTGGATGCGTGTAATTAATCACTGAACACTTTAATATGGTTAACAACTTCTGTCCAAGCAACGGTTAAAAAGATTCTGCCTTCAAAGAAGTAACTGCTCACAAGCGAACCAGCGTAATGTACGTCAGCAGTTTGGCTCACAACCTCAACAACCGACAGACAGGGAAAAGTCATATGTAATAATAAATACTCAGCGCTTAGCTGAGGCGAAGAAAATCTCATTTGAAGCAGCACATGGAATTTAGCTGTGGTATTCTCCATCGTAGTTGTATAAAGTATTTAGAAATGCGTTGGTGTTGTGGGCATTTCTGTTAGGAAAAAGCATAAATGATGTGAGTTACAGCCTAAAATGTTTTACCTATTGGAAACAGTGCCATAATGCTGTGGTACAAGTGTCCTCATATTGCCAACTGTTTTTAACAAATTATAGCCTATTCCTATTTAAATATCTGCCACCACTCTCAGCACTCAACCGGATTGAGAAGGCGGTGGAGGCGCGAATACATTTATAACATCAGCAACCCACAATAAGCTCTCTTAGGTAGGCTGTGGCAGTGTACACGTGTAAACTGCGATTGATGACTATCAATGTCTTGAATAATGTTGCAACATTCCATCCGCCCAGGTCGACAACTTCTGTCTTCTCACCGCAACATCAGAATTGAATTGCGCTAATCACTTCTACTGATGGATTGGCTTTTCCAAGGACTTATGGTGCCTTAAAGAAAAGAGGTTTGGGGTGAATTTAATAGCGATATTATATATAAACTAAAAATAAAACTTATTGGTTATTATATGCTCACAATAATCAGAATATTTTGTTTTATATGGAACCCACCTGCTTATCAAATATATTATATGAGAACACAAGACCGAACTGAACTATTATTATCGCGTAAGTAATTATTTCAGTGCTGTTATGTAAATGTTATTTAACAGTACCACTAAATATGGGAACACGTCACAAAGCGATTAATACTCAAATACGCTTAAATCGCTAAAACTCAGTTGATTTGAGGAGCGCATGTTTGGTTTCAAAAATTTTCAAAAAATTGATTTTCAAAAAATGTTCAGCTAATGGTGTAATAGCTATCTGTACAACGACGACAGAAACAAAACAAAAATAATAAGTTCAATAAATGGATTATGCGTGTGACATCGCCAGCTTTCAGGTGGAAGTTTTTTTGTAAGGCAGTGTGGCAATGGTAAAAGTCGGTATAAAATCATTGAACGTCATTCTCTTACTTTACGGGGTTATATACAGTTAGAAGGCCAAAAAAAAGTAAATTTTCCAGAAGTTTTTCTGAGAAAACTTTTAAATTTATTCATCTAAAAATTTATACACATATTATGGTATCTCTTAACTATATTTAAGACTTACTATTAGTAAAAATATTTATGTGGAAAAGAGCTACAGCTGATCTGCGGGAGCTTCTCTCAAAAAAGACGTTTTGCGGTAACCACTATGTCTCTGAACTGGATCGTCTGAAATTAAAAAGCCAAACAGATTTCGTTAAAGTTAAATCTAGTAATTCATCGAAGGAATAAGAAAATAAATTTTTTTGACAAAATGGCGGTTTCTCAAAAAAAAATCTTTTTTTACCGAAATTTCGACCTTAAATTGTTTATAAAAAAATATTTATCAGAGAGAAAAATCTTAGATTAATTACTAAAAAAATATATTTAAGAAGCTCGTGCTAAATTTTGGGACTAATCGGTTTAGTCGTTTTCGAGTAATGTTGGTCACCGACTTTGAAAACACTATTCTGAGAAAAACGCGTTTAAAATTTAGAATGCACTTTACATGGGATAAAAAACTCTGAAACACCTTTTCAAACTTGCGTGTAACTTCGAAAATATTCACCGGAACGATATGAAACTTTCTGTGTATATTCTTAAATATATGTACATTAAGAAAATACAATTTAAAAAATATCGCTTTTGAAAATTCTAACTGTATGTAACCCCATCAAGAGATAGCATATACATATGTATAACGGTCAATATATAAAATCTCTTCATGGTAGAAAGTGAATTTTTTTGGCAAATTTTTAATATCATGTGATTTAAAGTATCGAAGTGTTCAATCGGGATACAAACCGCTAGCAACATGAACATGAAAAAAACCATTTGCTACACTCCACCACCACTGTAAGTACAGATGTGTGCACCACTTCAGCATTTTTGAAACGTTGAATACATTGGCGGACAGTTTACCTTTCCTGGTGGCAGCGAGTACATACAGATACATGTACTAATATTTATACATAAGTGGACGGAAAAAGCTTTACGAGGTGTGAGTTTGCGTGAGAAGGCAGCAATACACACATAAATTGTATGTGTTTGTAGTAATTTGTCCGCTGCTTTCTGTTTGTGCGCATAATTGTTGATGCGTGGGCGCCGTCGATTGTTGGCTGACAATGACCAAAGCACCATCAATTTTGTATGAATTGTTGAAGTAGCAATTTAGTGTTATAAATAATAGCAACAAATTTACAACTCAACGCTATGGCGTTATTTCCAATTGTGATTGTGTGAATGTTTTCGTGAAATTAACTGTCCACTGTCCAGGGGAGTGTGTCGATGGCCCAGTAATAATATTCACTTACATAAGCTATTATCGAATTGACTATTGAATGGTGTTGCAGACAATATGGTGTCACATATGGCTTTAATGTTGTTAATGGCATATATAAATAAACATATATATGTATATATGTATATATAATGCGACTTATACGCATATACCTATGTATTGTATATATGTATATTATATATTGATTGAATTTAATTTTTGAGATCTTCACAAGAAAACAGTAATGTTAGATCTGGTGGTTATAATTCTAACTTTTTCCTGAGAATACCAGTATACCGATTAGAAAATTATTGTGGTTTATTTCATGTGTGGTTTAGATACATACCGTATACCGTTAATTCTTCTTCATTCTTGATACACCAGTTAAAATTATGCAGCTTAGTGCAACAAATCGTCCAACTTTTCCCATTAAAAATAAACAAATGAAAATTAATTATTCACGCAATTTACTCGTACACTTGCGAATATCATAAGCCGCACTTTTACTGATGAATTTATAGTAAATATTCGTATTTTCTCCGCCGTAAGTTTTCGTACAATCAAGTTTTTCCTCTATCCAACAAGCCTCTACAAATTGTAATATAATATAATATTAAAGTTGATCACGACATTTATTATATTATATATTTCAAGTTGTATATTCGCACTTGTGTGTTAGTGATACACATCATCTATAAATTTTCCCTTGTCGCCATAGTATGTTACCATAAAGCGATTGCAAATTACCATAAAATTTTATGTCGTCAAAGTAGCTACGCTCCGATGAGGACTTTGTCTTTTCATCTTAAGGCACTAATAAATATCCAGCATCACTCCAACTAAAATAAATTATCAATAGTATTACAAGAAATTATCGCGTGCGTAGTAAAACTGCCGTTTGAGTGTACTGCGCGCCGCGGGATGTAGTAGATAGGATTTTGGTATGGTGAACGTAAACTCGTCTAAGTTAGCTATTACTATAACGACGAAATTAGGTTTCAAAATTGTCTTTATACGCTAAACATGCCGCGATCTGGCCTAATGAACTTCTTCTCATTCGCCATCAAAGTGCTCTCTCGACTAGATCCATCAAACATCTGCTTCTATTTGAATGACTCGTGTTGAGCACGTCACTGCAACAGTTACTCCTACGCTGTTGGAGTGTTGTTTTAACACTTCACACAATGAGACAGCTACTTAGTGAATATAGATTTAGCCCTCTCGAAACGATGACAGAAATAAATGAACAAAGGGGTTCCAATTGTATATGTCCAATCGTTAAATTTTTCGACTGCATATCCAAGTGTTTGTCAGTTTATCTGCACCGAAGTTCTTACCTCTTCGCCGATTTATTTGTTTATATTCGATTGCAATACGTTTTGATGCCACTTGACAACATAATTTTGACAATCCATAAAATTTTATGGACCGCGTGTGATTCGGAGTTCAGATGTGAAACACTTTAAATACTTACTTACATATGTATGTATGTTTGGCATATATCGAAATTGTCGATCGGTCTCGGTCGGTATATGGGAATGTGCTGGGGCGCGTGTTCCACTCGAAATATGTGCATCAAACATCGTTGTGGCATTAAAAGGGTTCGTGTGTCTTTAGGCTATTAAACTGATAGTTCGAAACGAAATGAATGGGATGACTAGTAAGGGAACACCTGAGTTTTGGTTGGCGAGGTTTGGTTGGCTTCCACATTCAGCATCTGTTTATAAAACATTAATTAATATTTCGAATTTTTATTTTTGTATAAAGTGCGTAATTTATGTAAATGGATTTCTTTGGTATCTTTTTTATTGAAGGTAATGCTGCTTAATCATAACAGCTGTTCTTCTCAAGCAGGACGTTTTCTTAATTCGCTTCATATTAAATACAAAATGGTTTCCGAACAAGTTTATTCCCTTTGATTTTTATACTCTTGCAACATGTTTCTACAGAATACAGATAAATCGAAAACCTATTAAATACTATAACTAAGTTACAAGCAGAGATACGAAACTGCAATTTGAAAATCTTTAGCCAAGCCAAGCCACTTAAGCTCAATCAACCAAACTTAATCAGAGCAAATATTTTTAGCATCTCCTTTGAAACTGTAAAAATGGTAAGCATTTGTTTATAACCCCGCCCACTCTTCATATAACGGATATGTTGAAAACTATTAAAAGTCCGTTAGCTCAATAAATCAAAGCGCCAATAACATACCAAGTTGTGCATCCGAGATGATGCAAAAAAGCTTTATAGGAGCCAATATAAAAATTGGACAATGGGCATGGCACTGCCCTTAATTAGGTGAAAGCCCATCTCTCTGGACCAGCTAGTTTATATTCAACCAAATCAAATGGGTTGATAACTCGAACTTCGGTTACACTCGAACTTTGCCCTTCTTACTTTTATTCTTAACATTTATTGAATAATTTCGCTATTAAGAAAGCTTTATTGTGTCAGAGACTTACACTATTTTCGAATGAAGCATTAAGCTTTTGTTTCAAATAAACCGCGATCAACGAAATTCTCTATGTATGAAGGAATGTATGCGAAAGAAAATATAGGTTACAACC
Organism: Bactrocera oleae; assembly: GCF_042242935.1. Taxonomy (NCBI): domain Eukaryota; kingdom Metazoa; phylum Arthropoda; class Insecta; order Diptera; family Tephritidae; genus Bactrocera; species Bactrocera oleae. Next base: position 22,697,302 of record NC_091536.1, read on the forward strand.
CCATAATAACAAGAAAAAACGTTAACTTCCGAAGCTATAATACCCTTCACAGATACAAAGTTTCCTTACAAGAACTTGATTCCGGTCTAATTTCGTAAAGATACCTCGTCAAACAAAAAATTTTTTCCACGCAAGAACTTTATTCCGATCGTTCAGTTAATATGACAGCCATATGCTATAGTCATCCGATCTATACAATTTCTTCGGCGATTAGATTATTGCCTTAAATAATAAACATGCTGATCATTTATGTATATATTTTTTAGGGTCTACGACGCTTCCTTCTAGGTGTTACAAACTTCGAGGTAAACTTAATATACCCTGTTCAGGGTATAAAAATATGTCATGCTAAATATTACTGCAACTGCTTGAATTGCAATCATGGCACCACGCACCTGTTGACGCATGTACCTCATCATCAAAAAAGCGGAAAATATTTTAACTGAGCCAGCAGTCAGATGATTAAACTGTTAAATGATTGAAGAAATATGCGCCTGCGCAATGTGCAAGTCAAAGCCGAGAACAAAGCGCGAAGACAACAATGGCTCAATAACCTGACCGAAAACGGATTGTAGAGGAATGTAATACAACAATGCCAATTCATTTAGCCTCTTGTTGTCGTTGACGAATGAGCTCATCAGTAGGTGTCGAGTGGCGATGTATGTACGTCAGCGCGTCAGAAGTTATTTTAACAATAATGAGATTATTATGTTATTCAGAGAGCGTAGAACGCCACAAAAACATAATTTTTAGACTAAAAGGATGAGAACTTTGTAAAAATTATTAAATGAAATAAGAGTAGAAATATATTTAAAAACAAGTCGTTTTGAGAGTATGTGTTCGTTTTATCTTAAATCGTTATTAACTGGATACACAGGGAAGCTTTCGTTCGCACGCAAGAAGCGAGAAGGCAATATCACTCTGCTCCCTAGACTCCTACATTGGTTGCTGCACAAATATACCGTCCTTTTTCAATTCTTACATACATACATACTCATAATCACACGGTGTTGGCTTGTTATGCCCCAGTATGATTAATGATGTTAAATTATGAACTTGCTTGTTCCGAAATGACATGGCATGCTGAAGTTAAATCTCAGTTTTGTTAAAGAGCTAAGAAAAATGACTTCATTAAAACCATTAGCGCCCATGTGTGAAATTCGATCAATTGCTTTGCTTTTAACCACGAACCACCGAATTGTAGTGAGCATACTAGTCAATAAAAGCCAGAAACAATAGAGCAGCATCAACAATTTCGCTTTATAAAATTTTGTAGAAAATAAATTTGATTCATTGAAATATTGCAAAGTACGAAAGGAATCCAAAACGAAGGTATTCTATTAACAAAGAAACTCATTGAGTAGATTTACATTTTAGAAAGAAACTGCGATAATTAAAAGCAAAGCTATTTTAAGACTAATTTCTTTTTGTTCTAGGCAATAATAGTGAATAGTTTTGTATCAGTCGGTAAGCGAGTCACAAATATCTGAAAAACTATGAATTTTGATACTCAGCAATTATATAATTCTTACGTTTCACCGGTGTAGTATAGGCCCTAAATGATTTTTCATTTTATCAAAACTCTTGTCAACTTACCTAGATTGCTATGTAATATGCATGTTAGAGCGGGTTGATTTACAGGGAGCCAAAAAAAAAAAATGGAAAAATCGCGTATGCGGGAAATGTTCTGCGGATTATTCTGAACAACTTTGTCTAAGAGAATATGGGCCTCGAGCCAGCGGTTTTTAGTGGAAGTTTAATTTTTCGGAATTATAAAAATTTCTTCGTCAGTTTTTGAGATATCCGCATGAACATTCATACGCGCCTGCCTGTAATAAAGAAACTAAGAGCACTTAATTTTGCAGTACTGTTCTCTAATACATGCCTAATGAAACAATTTGTAGCTTTTATCGGTTCACAATTTTTCCTAGAATATTGCGTCTCAGGGAGCTCAAATATTTTTGTTTCATACACATTTTCATTTGCACTTCTTTACATTGTGATGGGACTGTGACCTTTTTGCGAAGACAACAAAATTGAGCGCCCAACTGTAGACACTAAATTTACTATAATCAACTGAAAACAGTCCGCTCTTTTACTTGGTGAAATTCCAATTAATGTTATTCATGTACTGTGTTGGTCCCAGAATCGTCACAAATTCGGGAGGAACCTGGTAAGCAAAATCCTTCACCTTGAATGAAACTCACATTTTGAAGTTGTGAATAAACTCTCATTATGAAGTTAAGGAATTCTGCTTTCTTCTCTTAACAGTGGCAACCATTATACTCTTGGCAACAAAGTTTGCATAAATATTGGCAAATCAATGTAAATATGTATGTATGTGTATGTAGCACCCAACATTATTATTAATAGGCTCTTAAATCTTATCACTATTTGTTATCGAATGTCTTCAATGCTTTCAATTCAACGATAGAACTACTTTTATCGAGTATTGTTGTATCACTTTAAAACGGCTGAGTTACGAATATGTTTAAATTGCATAATGTCCTGCATTCATTTGCATTAATTATCGAACTGTTTAGTTAAATATGCACTACGGCAACTATACATACATATGTATGTATTACTTATTTAAGTACTTGCGTATATATATGCATATGTACATACAGTATTTGTACATAGACACAAAGTGTAAATAAAGCTCGCTCACATCATATGGTGCGTATGTATGTATGCCTACATACGCCTTTGTTAGAGCGACTGGACGGCGGGCTCATTGGCGATTCGATGAAAATACATATAAACACAGTCTGTGTGCGCATGTCAGAAGGTCAAATAGAATACGAAAGCATTACCCCACTTAGCGCTAGTAACGAGTAACAAAAGCACTCCCAGCGAACGACAACATCAACCAACTTAATTTATGAGCTGTCAATAGTCGAAACCATAAGCGCACATAAAGCGGTGGACGCTCACATATGGACTAACAGACAATATGGCGTTTCGTGCATTTTCACGAGGTATGATAAAACATATCAATATATACATACTTATATTTAATTAAACACACTCACAATGACATAGAACGATTATATATTGAACCGATTCCCAGATTTATTTCCGCACATACTTATGTATATGCATATGTGCATAAAGTAATAAGTACTAAGTATAGAAAACAAAAAAATTTTGGAAAGTTGGCGATATATTGCACAACATTTTTTCGTTTTAGATTGATACCCTTCAGCCAGTGATTCAACTTATTTAACGCGCTTGAAAAAAGCATTTACTGGAAGCCTGAAAAATAGGCCTCCGTGACGGAAATAAATTTCTCATGCCAATCAATTACCTGCCGGGCATATGAATTTTTTGTCTTTGGTAATAAAAAGAAGTCGCAGGGGTACAAACTTTGCAGAATAGGTGAATGTGGCAATTCATAGCCTAATTCAATCAATTTGGCCGCGGTGACGCGCGGAGGTGCGAATTGCTGCATTTTCATGCTAGAAGAGTACAGTTGTCCGGAGTGAGCAAACGCGACACCCATCTCCAACACCTTTCTCATGCCCACTATTTCCTCCAGTATACGATAGACGTTGTCTTTTAAGATGCCACGTTCTCAGCTACAACGTACAACCTCAATCGCTCGCCCGCTTCGACATGCAATCAAAACAAAACTGCGAGTCCAATTCGGCCAGCCAGGCTAAGTACTTATCGTACCGCCTTCGTATATACGATATTCATATTTTAACTACGATCCTGCGAAATTTCTTCAAATAATTATCGAACATGTGAATTATGAACATTTGCATTATACGAAAAGTAAATACAAGTATGTTTGCATATGTGTCTAAGTGTAATTATTCATATTCAACTCTTATACAAGGTTAATCAAGGCCATTGCTCACTAGCCGCCGATCAATGGCAAAGATCACACGCATCACGCTCGTCCTGCGATCATCATCAAATGGAAGGCATTTTAAAAGAAATGTCAAATGCAAATTCATGTTTTTGAGATGAAAAAATAGCCACTGATTTGACCTTTAGAACGTAAAAATATTGCAAAGAATAAAATCAAATTAACCTCAATCCTTGACTGTCAGCTAAGAGTTCACATCCACACTGAAGCTGTGAAGTATTTATTGTGATTTTCCACCCCAAGCACGCATGTGCAGGATATACATATGGTAATGTGTATCATTTGCCTACCTAAGAAGATTGGTCAGCGTTGGTCAGCGCTACAGCTGGCTTTTCGTACGCACACTGGTTGCTTTTCTATAAATCAACCAAAGAAAGTGGAATTAATTGCAAAGCAAAGAGAGTTTTCATATGATTTTCCGCTTGATTTCTGAAATTTTACACTATTTATTGAAATCTTGTGCGAATAACTTTTTGTGGGGTGATTTTATGATATTTTTGCTTGTTCGTCGCGTACTTTCTTGTTCACAATTTTGTCATATGAAATGCGTATCTGCATAACATGCCCTGGATTATGGGTTTGCATTTTGGTCAGCGTGAGAAAATGTCGGGTCTTTGAGTTAATTTTCTAGGTTTTTAGATACTTTGTGTTGAATGCTTAGTCCGCTTTTAATGAAGCGCAGCGATTTGTGGTCAGGAAAGTTGTTTTCATGTTTCTACCAAATGCCTATTCAAGCATAGAGTTCTAACAGAGGAAAAGTTAAGCTACAAAACTATGATTTTATTTGCACCCTAAATTTTAGAACAAGTCCTGTTGCCGCATCATAATTTACATTAGCTCTACAAGCAGAACGAAAGTCGTAAGATATTTCCATAGTCCAGCCCAGTTAAACTAAAAAAGCACAGTTTCCATTAATGGACGGAATCAGACAACAGCCAGCCAGTATTTAAAAAGATTGTTCTCTAATAAACTCATTAACAAAGCAAAGTGGGGAATTACAAATATTTTTGATAAATGCTCTTGACCAGTAACCTTTTTAGGCTATTCACGCATAACTACCAAATTTCTTAAAAAATATTTAATACTAACTATTTCTGACAAGAATGAGCTCAAGGCATGTTAAACTCTCAATTAAAGTTTGCAAACTTTGTTAAAATACCATTTGTTTGAAAATATTCTCAAGTAATAATTTGTTTCTATAGCATATATTTTCAAAAATTTTCTAATAAGACTTTTTCGACCTGTTTTAACTTGAAACAAATTTCTTAGACTATAAAAGAAATAATAATATGATCTGTAATTGCGATTTGCACGGCGCCCATACCGCCCTTGTTTACACTAATTTATTTATAATAAAATTAGTACAGCTCCATCTTTGTGGATAAAGAGAAATTGCTTTAAAAATACCAAGTTGTAGACAACCTATGTACAAGTACATCTTCATATTGTACATATTAACATAGTTTACTATGCACACTGGCAAAATACAAAGTCTGACAAATTTTTCATTCGATCAGATTTTAAAAAGCGGAAAGAGAGAATGCTAAAAGAGAACACCAACTAACTTTGCACCCGCTGCCTAACAATTGCATACAAAAACTGACAGCCACAAGGAAAAAATTAAATAGCAAATACAAACTAAAGCAATATGTATAACTGCTTTGGCCATCAGTTTAACCAGAATGACATGGCCAGGTTCATGTGGTCCTGGACTCTGGCTTTTCAACACTCATTCATAAAATTGAACGACGAAGCATCCGTGTGACTGGCTGCTGGCTAGCTGGTTCCCTAGTTTTCTTTTTAACTTACTATAGAAGCGCGCGATAAGCAACAATAATAACAAATGTAGTGTGCATAAAGCTAACGTAGAAGACTTGTAGGAAAAGAAATGGAATGAAGAAATTGTCGGAGAGTGTAGTACAGAAATGTTGATCGATACGTTTGAATTTTGATAAGGAAAATAATAGGTTTTGATGACATTAAGAATACAGCATATTTACGGATTCAAAGTCTTCTCAGACCGAATGTTTTTAGTTTTTTTTTTTTTTGATTGAAATGTGAGGATTTGCAACCGAGCTCTAATGCACTAGGTGAGGCATATTGAACTTACATAATTACTCTCAATTTTCATCAAAAGTGCGCTAAGCAAGTTTGTACGCTAAGTCAACGGTATGCTGGAAAATTGTTTATATTTAATATTTTTCGATAAGCAATGAAATATTTTTTTAAGAATATACAATGGCAACCCAACTGAGCAAGCCTTTAATATGAGTATAAGTTGGAAAGTGTGAAAAAAGAAAATCAAATTCATTAAGACAGTAGTACAACAATCAGTTGCCCTAAACGAACAAATTCGAGCATAAAACGTAAAAGCTGTTGTTATTGTTGGAGTATCGGTATTAGTAAGAAAAGGAAGTGGCGGTGGTATAACCGCCCACAATAATGGCGTCCAAATACCTTCCGGTGAGTGAGCAGACGAGAGGTGTGCTTGGTTCGGTGACTGCCTTCAACTGTTCATGAAGTGCAAAAAGCCGCTCAAATAGGGTTGTCAGTATTTAACCCGAAAGGGTGGAGGTGCTATGCATACATATGCGCGAACTCTGCTCGCCGACGACCAGAACCTCGTCGACGACGATTGAGTCAGCAATAAGCAACAATCGAAGTTACGCATATACTCTCGATGGGTTGGCGGGGCTCCAAAGATGCTGGGAGCGCTGCGATTAGTTCCATTTTCAATGAAAGCACAAAAACAGCAACAATCAAACACAGACAGAAAAAGGAGCAATGTTAAGTTGAGCAACTCGATTCAAATCAAACAAACAAAACGGTTGTCCAAGCAATTACAACAATACGAAAACAGTATTGGATGCTTCGTGGGCACATTGACTCCAGCAGTTGGAGCAAAAGAGATCTCTAATGGTACGGTAAGAATAAGGCAACAGTAAATTCCTATACATCGGAGTTGGACAAAAAGTACTTTTGAATGAATGAAAAAGAAAAGTGGTGAGAGCGAGAGAGCAAATGTGTAATTCTTATGGCCAATAGGGGCGTACACTCAACTTAAGCGAACCATCGCACCGGCACATACTCAAATCAAATGTGGTTGAGTTTTCCGAGAGAGAAACTCAACGAAAGCTAATAATGAGAAGCAGGCAAACGCAAGTGTGCTCATCTGCACTTCTTTGCTGTTCGACTAATATATGTAGGTGCTCAATTCAATATTTTGAGTGAGTTTTTTTTTGCCATTACTGAATACCAATTGGAATTTCGTTCAAACAAGAAAAGTATAATAACAATTCCAATAAGAAAATGAATGAAATTAATATGGTGGGGCTTGGCGTCTGCGTTGCTGTATTGAGGTTGCTTGCACAGTAAGAAAATTGTAAACCCCATTGCTCTTTTGACATGGAGCAAAACTGATCCCTGTCTGTATGGGTTAGCAGATATTAGCACCTCTTTTTGTATTCGTTATCGCGCCCTACCACATCGAACGAGGAGGAGCTCTGCGCATAGTGAACCAAAGCCAGCAGAGAGAGCTGGCTGTTCAGTAAAATAAAAAAAAAATTAACTTTTAATCAACCAACCCTGTCCACGATACTAACTCGTTTATCATCCAATTGTACGTCTGCTCCCCGACCGTAATATCAGTATACCCAGCCCCACGCTGTTTTGGCATTTACCTACATATATTGTACATATATACATACATACATATGTACATGTACATATGTACTCGTAATAAGGCTTAACGGTAAAAACCATCCAATACATAAAGATGTGTTCAGTGGCTGACTCAGTGAAACTGGCAGAACGAACGGTTCTGACATCTTGGACGTCTAGTGTGAGCACCACTAACCAGCGGCACTGTAAATATGTAAAGTATGTCATTTTTAAATGTAGAGCAAAGTGTTAGTACCAGTATTTGCCCTCTGAGCTATTAACTGGACTCGAAAGCCGCTAGCATCTCCGAAATTCAAAGCAAAACTTATAAATGTACATATTTTAAACAATTAAATGAATTAAAGAATTCTACACATGTTTGTATATACATATGTGTGTATGTATGTATATAAGTAAAAAATATTGTGAGCAGTAGACAGACACCTCGCACCACTTAAGCTTTTATTGACACACTTCTTCATAACGTCCGGTTTGAATTAGAAAATTTAATTGAAATATTATTAAAAACGATTGAAGCGTAGATGGAAGTGGTCTAACAAAAACTATAACATTTACTTAAGATCGAAGAAAGAAAGAGTTTTGCATCTTAGGCAAGCAAGAATATAGTATAGTTATAAGTCGCATAGTTCCAATGTCCACAACTTTTGGTAGTCTATAAAGCTTCTTTCACGTATTTAGATAGTATGGAATATGGGCGTGTACATGCCTGTTAAGTAGTTTGGCCACGAAATTTTAGTTTGCGTATTCTTTTCTTTAAGTTTATAAAACTTCAGGCTCTAGTGCATTTCTGTGCATATACCCATATAGCTAGACTTACACACAACACACTTAAATATCTAACTGTCATGCAAAAATCCAATTAGGTGGCCTAGTATATTCTTGTTACTGCTATGGAGTGAACAAAGGTAACATTAACTTTGTCACACAGAAACCTTAGATGTCTAATTATTTTTCCTTGCGGCTATAGAACATTGAATTAGTTAGATTGTAGAAATTGTAAGTCTATTAGGATTTAAGCTACAGAGTCATTCTAAATAGTAATTCAATTATACATGTTGAATATTATAACTTGGTTTGAAAACAAATGAGTAAGTACACACACTTGCATGGCTATTCGTAATTTTATAAAGTTTTTCTTATTCTTGAAATCATATGACCACTTGGGTGTTTCGGTGCTTTAACTTTAATGCTACAAACCTTATTAACCAGTCATTAGCGACATATTAGACCCTAATGCTGATTTACAATTACTTTGCAGCTTTTAATTTAGGTAAACTTGACCACATAAACATACATACATATGTAGATGCATATGCATTTACATATCGAAATTTCTATGTATTCAATTTCATTTGCCTATGAGTTATGAGTATGTGCATTTGGCTGGTTAAAGGCATTTCCATAAATTAACCAACCAAAAGCGAGCTGCTAATGTTTATGCTATCAAAGACACACACATTACCACCAGCGATCGCATGGAGAAGCAGAAACACCAACATGCCCAGTAAAGTATCGCAAACTATCATACGAAGTCATTAAAAAATTTGGGAGGGATTTAGTGAAGTGGCGTAAAGCTTTTCACTTTAAGTGGCTTTTTCGCTCTTATCGAGCGAGCAATACTTTTTGCTTATCAGCTTCTTATTGTTTTGCGCTTTTTGCGATTAATGTAAAAAGGGAAAAAGTAGCAATAGCAACAACGCACTTAAAACCGTCAAGTAGCTGCAACAGAAAAAGCAACAACAACAACAACTTGATATGGTATATTTAAAACGCAAAAAGCCAGCTCACAGATACGAAGTAAATGTACTAATAAGAAAAATGAGTTCAATGCATGCCTCACTCTTTGCACCGCTCTATGACGAACTATATCTCACACAAACCAAACAAACTAATGTTCTCATACCACAATTCTCAATACGAAAACTCACATGAACAAAAGAAGAAAGAAAAAAATCTAAGTACGTATGATCTGAGCTCTTTTACCTGGTGTGAGTGGAGTGGAAATGTCATGTCTCCCAACTGCACTGAATACCAGCTCTGAAGCATAAACAAAAAGCACACTGCGAGTGAGTTCTAATGGATGTGTCGACTCTACCAAACACTTTGGGGGTCTTGCCCGGCCATAGAGCGCAGACATAGGCCACGAAATCGCTTATACTACTACAAACAACACCACTAACACTACCACCACTTCTGCTACATCTGCGCCGCCCAGACTCAACACTTGCGTGTGAGCGAGTCAGCGTGCAACTTCCACTCAAATGCGATTGCTATTTGACGCTGAGCGTGCGAGAGGTGCAGACAAATGATGGCACGATTTAGATTTCAGGGTGGTTGACTGGGGCTAGCAGCACTGCTGCTTTTGTCTTGGGCGTATGGTTGTTTATCTTCGCTCAGAGCTCTGCGTCAGTGTGTTTTATATTGTGCTCATAGTGGCAATGTGGTAGCATTGAGTGGTGGAATGAGAGATTTGTGTGATGTGTCGTTAGGTCGAAACGGTCGAGTCGGGTCGGGTCGTGTACCTTTTGCCACGAATGTTTTGCCAGTCAGGCTCTAAAAGGCCTTACGAAAACAGCAAAAAATTTTAGTTCGCATGACGCGCATATCTTCCGAATCTTTGTATAAAGTTATTCTTATATCTACTTGCGTAGTTATGCCAAGAAGGAGAATATCTCAAATTTTACAAAGTGTGTGACAATTGAACAAAAATTTAAGATTTTTACCAAATTAATTGAATATAACAAATTTAAGAAATTCAATAATATACGCGCGTAGTGTGTTTCAAAATATCTAAGTTGTAAAAAAAAGAAAAGAAATTTTAATTAATTTTAAATATATTTTCCAGCGCAGCAACGCGTTAGCTACAAAAAGTGTTCACAAAAGAAAATCTTTTCCGACCATAAAGTATGATAAAGTGAAAAATATAAATATATGTTATGAGTGTTATGAAAAGAAATGCATCATTAATAAAATGAATGCTGGCTAAATGAATATATACAGATAATAAATAAAAATAAAAAAATAATAAACAAATGGATTAAACATTTCTGAAGTTTTGCATATGTTTCATAATCTGAATATAAAAAAGTATTAAAAAATTACGCAGTGCGAATAAAGGCGCAAATATACACTAGCTTACAATACACATACATACACCGTCTGGTTTAGCCAGTCTAACGGTATCGTCCCGTCTACTGTTGACGGGATATTTGCAAAGTGCATACTTCATTTCCCTCTTACACACCGCAAGCCGCCAAAATGATCACTCACAATTCGTTGAGCGTGTATGGTGGCGGCGTTATGTGCGCATCACCATCCACTGCTCCTGGTTTCTTTAATCCACGGCCGCAGTCCGGTGCAGAGCTGTCCGCTTTTGATCTCGGTCTACCCCGCTCGATGGCGCTGGGTGTTCCACCGCCCTCCGCATGGCACGATCCCAACCTCGGCGGTCATTTGCATGCCTCCGCTGGACCCGGCTCGCTGCCCGGCACAGCAGGTGCAGGTGGTAGCTCCGTAAGCACTGGCGGCGGCACAACGCCATCCAGCGTTGCCAGTCAACAGTCTGCCGGTATTAAGCAGGACATTTCTGGACTGACGGGTGCCGGCGGTCAATCCAATACACACAACCAAAGCGGCCACCATGCAATCAAAGAGGATCTTTCCAGCCTGACGGCGGCTTCAGCAGCGGCTAGTGCAGCAGCACACCATGCAGCGGCAGTGCATCATGCCGCGGCAGCCCAACAAAATCATGGGCAAGAATTGGGAGTCATGATCAAAGGCCAACAGGCGGGATCGAGTTGCTTAGGTGCGGGCAGTACAGCGGGCGGTGGCGGAAACGGCGGCGGCGGCGGTGGAAGCACAACGCCTAGTTCCCAGGCGAATAGTTTACATTCACAGAGCAGTAACAGCGACTCCAAACAGAACATGGACTGCAAACAAAATATCGAATGTGTGGTGTGCGGAGACAAAAGCTCCGGCAAACACTATGGCCAATTCACCTGCGAAGGTAAGCGATCGTACATTACTTTTACATACATATTTGTGGACAAAAGTCGATTTAATTAGTCTAGTGATAAAATAATATGATGTGCTAAGCGTTTTTTAGTTGCTATAATATTAGATATAGTGTATTGCGATTATAATTATTAATAAAAGTGTTAAAATTGTAAATCTTACGATTTGACATTGGCTTATGTTTGCATATAGAATTGCAACTCAAAAAACTTTATCGCCACAGCACCACACGCAACCAATATTTTACACTCGTTGACCCCGAAATAAAAAACACGCAGTACAAGTCAAAAGTGTTATCAAATTTCCAAATCGCAAATCAAAAAATGTCATACAAAAAGTCACGTGTGTAAAAGTACCTATGCAATGCTACACAATGATGTTTCAATTGCCATATTGCCAATAAACCATAGGCCGATAAATGAGCAGAGTCCCTTGAAAGCGCTGCTGTCAAAATCCATATACATATGTATCTACTGTACTGTACTCGTATATGGGTTGGTGTGTTTGGCAGGGTAAATGCGAAGTCATTATAGACTGGTATACACGATTCATAACTTTAGCATTATTTTGCGCTATTTGGTTAAAATAGTTAACAAATAGTTGAATGCTGCAAAAGAGTGAAGGGCTGGTAAGCGCGAACAGCGACAAGCGGTTTGCAGGGTTGTACAAATGTACAAGCATATACAAGTATGTACATAGGCATGGTGCCACGCTCTCGATGATGACCAAACAGAAATCTCTGCAATGAACGGACGGCGGAAACTAGACATTCGTATAGTTTGATAGTTTGATAGCTCAATGGTTAGTCGCCGGCGTGTAGCGGGAATATTTGGCGGCACAGGGGGCCTAAATTGCGACGTTGTTCCATTGTTGCTGATGCTGAGAAGCGTGCCTGCCGCTTTCGTTGAATTTTGACAGTTCAGGTGAATTATGAGAGTTTGATGAGTTGGCGAAAGCCTACACAACAATAAAAATACATATACATATGTATATAAAATAGTGATACGTGCGATCAGTTCTAGCGCATACTGAATAATGTTACTAAATAATAATAATACAAAAATCATTCGAAATAGTTTGTGCGCTTTTGACATGTTAAGTGTTGCCTAATCGCTGTGGCCCCCTTTTGTACAATTCTGTTGTTGATGTTGAAAAAGCGCATGCAAATTACTGATAAATTACTTCAATTCAATTATGAGGCATTATACATGGCTAGAAAAGCCAGTCTTCATGTGAATACATATGTCTAAAAGTCTAAATAAAATGGTAATCAAAGTGAGACTAACAATAGAACATTTCTGTCGCACAATCGGCAGCACCGCAGTTATCTCCGTCGGCTCAACAACTGATTAACCGATAAGATAAGAAGTCAGAGCCATCTGGCGGGCAAACTGCTACCAACCAAACAGTTGAGCAGGCGGTTCGCCAGCATCGCAACAAAATACACAAAATACACAATATGTAACACAAAGCGCTTAGGCAGTACGCGCGCCTGCATTCACGAATGTCTCATTTCATATCTAGATAATTGCAATTTTTCAAAAGCAATTATTGTGCAAACATGCAAATTACACACTTAAGTGCGCGCCTTCGTGCTAAGACAAAAAAAAAGCTGAGGGAGAACACACGGACGAATGAGCAAGTGTTTGTCTTATAAATGTAGCAGTTCTGTTAGTAAAACGCGCTTCACTCTGTTTACCATACCATACTGGTTTTATGCAGAGGTAAATAAGGCAGTTTTCATAGCAAACATTACGAGTGTCACCTAGCCACAGATGAGCAGGACCGTTTACATTTCATACTAAGAGGACGCTGCAGATTTTATTATTATCAATTATTTAGAAAGAATGACGTGCATTTAGAGTATGCAGGTAAGATAAATACAGACTTCATAGAAATATAGAAACGACAAATAGAGTATCACAAAGTCTACAGTGCCGCTAAACTTCTGCTAAGTCTATCTATAGTGGGAGATGGCCACATGCAAGCGTACTAAACTTTTGCCATGCACTCTTTTTACATAGTTACGCATATTTCCGCTTATTACTATTGTTGTTGTGCTTAAGAGGTTCTTCAAGATATACCAGTGCTGATAGTAATCATCTTTTACGAATCTTTATTTTTGCTTGCACATATCTCATATGGGCAACCCTAGATCGCGCAACACGTACTAACACAGACACAGCTATACGGAACTCAACTCAACTCCAAGTGCAGAGCGGAGTAGAGTGTGCGGTTGCCGCGGCAATTCTTAACACTTACGCGAGGTGCATACAATAAGATCGGCAGTTGATAGCAAACTTTAAGCTGTTGTGGCTACAGTTGGTATATGAGCGTGCAACTATTTGTGGCAAAAGTTATGTGTGTTACAAACCGAAAGCACCACACAGTTCGGCAATGACTATGAACTTGCAAATAGCATAAGCATAAGTAGATAACAGGGCATAACATTTTCTCAAAGATATTCTGCTGCAAATGTTAAATGAAAGCATGTGATCATCGTGCCTAAATTGCTAATCACTTTGTTTGTATGTAGAACAGCGTGCCAAATTTGTTATGAAGTTTAGGGAAAATCTCAAAAAACCATTCAATAGAAGCTGAAATATATTACGGCATTCTCCTGAATATTTACCACCGATAACAGCATGAGCCACGGTTGCGCGAAGTGAACTATGCGTGTTCATTTCGTTTTCTCGTCCACCTCACAGGTATTCCCTCATCTATGTGAACAACGCAAAGATTCCGTCGTATCTGTTTTATTGTTGTTGTTGTGAATTCTTTGTTTGGTGCGCTCAGTGCTTACGTTTGGCCTAGTCATGCCTATGTTATGTTTGTAGCTATGTGTATATACATATGTGCATGCTCAAATGTGCATATGGCCAGTCGGTGCCCGTTACTACAGCTGTTGTTCTTGCTGCTTTGATTTTTGTTGTATCTATGCTGTTATATGTCTGCTGCTTGCACACCTCAAATGCTTTCATGTCATGCCAAGCCATCCCCAACTCAGCGAAAGACGTTGAAACCTTACTGCGGCGTTGCCTCGTTCTCTGCCACCTATCCTAACTGGCATTGCTTATGCGTGCATGTGTATGTTCATACCTACATACCTACATACCTACAGACATACACACATACATACATAAGTACGCTCATACCAATCTACCGACATGCTCATACAAGAAGATTAATTGTGGCAAACGCGATTTCTTTTAAAAGTACCCACAGATATCTGGCAAATATAAGCACATAAGCGCACGTAAATGAAAATTGCAGTGGTGATGGTTACACTGTACCGAAAAGCGCTAAGATCAGTTGAGTAGTCGTGCTGGACACGGTGTCTATTGCGAAAGGACATGTAGGAATAGATGGATAGACGTGCTGTTGTTCTCCTATGAAGATAAACCGATTTTTCTTATTTCATACTTCTATATATGTATATATACATATATATATATTTTTTTTGTTTGAAGCGGAAAGAAGAAAGCCAATGGGGTACTTCATACTCGTACAACGACCATTAAGAAAATGTGCCAGCAACAAGCGCTTTAGTGGAAGAGCGCGCAGCGTCTGCTGCGCCATTCTGCAAAGTAGTATGCAATATTCTAGTTTACTCAATACTACTTACTTATCGTTTAATATTTTAATTTCCTAAGGCAGCTAATTCTACCATTTACATAGATGTACAACCGATTATTATTCGAAATTTTAAGTAATGTATATTGTAATTTCACAACGCGAATACCACACAAAACTTTAAATATAGTGATAGTTTAGTACACGCATTCTTCAGATATCTCGCTCAGAAGCATATTCCATAAAAGCAAGGTTTTGAACAAAATCCGTAAGCACACAAACCTTAAACAACATTCATTGCGTGTTTGAAGTTTTATCTTTTATTTTTAGTAAATTTTTAAAAAATCGTGTAAAATTTATAATAACCAAAATTAATAATAATGCCAGTATTTTTTCTTGTATGTTGGCGCCTTTGTTCTTTGAATTCATTTTGATAACTTTTGTTAAGCTTCAATGAAATATCACATAAATCATCTATATACTCGTATGTAGATATCTACATACCGCTGTACAAATAATTTTCGTGTGTGAAGAGTCTAACTGAGGCGTAGTATCTGATCATGTGCGAAAACACTCATTGACGCAAACATACATGCACACAAATGTAAAAGGGCAAATCTTATAGTATAAGTAGAGAAGTAGAGCCCGCAAAAAGTAAATATTGCAATGAGGAGTACAACAACGCCCACTTATTACTGCAGATTTTCAACTCAAGCCCAAAAGCACAAAAAGAATGTTAATGAACAGAAACGAAAGACACTGTGAAAATTTATTAATTGTTGATACTCCTCTGATTCACTTCGCTTACCTTGATTTTCTGGAGGCATGTAATAATTAGTGCTATGGACATTTGGCTGTTTTGTTATTAGTACGAAAGAAGAAAATTTGAAAATTGTGAAGTTCTATATAAACACGCATGAAAAGATTGCGCTACTATTTCCAAAAGGAACTGCATTTTTTTATTTTGAAGCAATTCCCCCACCACAGTCACCAACAAACGCTGAAACATTTCTCGCTGCTTTCTAAGTA
This sequence comes from Bactrocera oleae, assembly GCF_042242935.1. Classification (NCBI taxonomy): domain Eukaryota; kingdom Metazoa; phylum Arthropoda; class Insecta; order Diptera; family Tephritidae; genus Bactrocera; species Bactrocera oleae. The sequence continues at coordinate 22,713,476 of NC_091536.1, forward strand.
TGTAATCTTAAATCTGAACTTATGTTTTGCATAAGCATAGCAAATTTTGATAAATTATTGTGCCAAAATAGTGAAGCTCGTCTGAATTTAAGCCGCATTGGTTTGCCTGCGTTAAATGTTGCGAGTTCTCGAGTTCGAATGAAGGTAGCGAACGTTGAAGTAAGTTCCAGCTTTACGATGTCTTTGTTGAATTTTTTTTGTTTTTTATACTGAAATAAATCCAAATGAAATGCTACATTATATGCCCAGACAGAGAGACGAAGGCATACGGACGGACAGCAGCGCAATGAAAATATGTGCATACGTGAAGGGGGCGGGACGGCATTGTCATGAGCATGTTAACGACCAAATAATAAGTCACCGAAGAAGAAGCACACAGTTTTTGTCTGCAGAAAGCAAATCGCAAGCAAAAAAAAAAAAATACAACAATAAAAAACAAAATATGCGAATATCTTATAAAAGGGCGAATGAAAGCAAAAGTCGACTTTGTTAAGTTTGGTCGCAACTGTTTTAACTTGCTAGTAGATCCATGAGGACCAGGGTGTGGAGGTAAAGGGGTTGGGATTACTGGCTGGAATACGAATAAGGGGGGGATTACGAGAGTTTCGCTATGTTTGAACGTTCTGTGAAAGCCAAAACATGTCACTACCGCTTGCAGTCATAATTTGTCATAAACTCGGCTTTGTTTTCACTAAATTTCACTGCAAATTCAAGAGTATTTTTGTTTAACTAAGAAAAATTAAGCAAGAGTGTAATTGAAACAAAATAAATTTATAGATCTTTCACTGCTTTGTCACACATTGCAAATGATTTGAAGTGTGTGTTTCGAAAAATCACCTTGATGTTTCATGAACTATAAAGTTTCAATTAATACAATAAAATAAGAACGCTTACATAACTGCAGCGTTTTATGCCAGTTAGTTGTAGGATAGTTTCAGTCTCTGCTTTGCTGTTATTTCTCAGTTATGAACCATTTAGCATAATTTTAAGAGGATTACAGCATATTTTAAATATGCACTGTGTTTGTTTGAGCGATATGATACAAAACATCGCTTTCAAATAATTCACAACAAGCGGCAGGGCCGTTAAAATCAGCAACTATGTCGCATAATGGATTTAATTAAAAGGCCACACAAGTTGTTTGCCAATTTTTAAATTAAACATAATTCAAACCGCCAACATAAAAGTACACCATATAACGAGTTACTTAGCACACAAACACATATTCACTGCTTACATCCGCTGTGCCCATCGGTCAAAGTCGGAGGCGTGCGCTCAGTCGGTCGAAAAAGTTGCGCTTACTGTGTACACACGAATTGCTTGCTGTTGCGACAAACAAACTAACTAAAAATACCTAAACATCAGCATATCTTGTAAGAAGTTGCAGGGCGTACGGTATACACGTCGCTAGTGGCGCAGGCATTGCCTATAGGCTGCATGTGATTAAATTAACGGAGTCGCGCTTCTGCAACACCAACGTGCCACAGGGAACGCTTTAATTGTTGAACGTGGGAACTTGTTACCATTCGACTATTTTATTTGCCCCTTTTTGCTTCTTTACTGTTATTTATAATAATTTTATTTGCAACGTTTTTTGTTTTTTTTTTTTTAATTTCGTTGAGTATTGCCGCGCGCTCATCTTTCAGGACTGTTCAGCAGCTCCCCACTGACTCACGGCGCTGACTGGGTTCAATGATTTCTTTTGAATATAAAGAAGTTGTTTGACAATTTACTAGCTGCTACGGCGCTTGCTTTTGCTACTTTTCTACTAATTTTAAATGCATAAACTTATTAATGTTAAACATTCTCATCGCGTCGTGAATGCAGCAACACAAAAAAATAATGGTTTTCGTCTGCGTCAGTTGACAATTTTTCCCTCGTTGCAATGGCACGCATGCGTCGCTGGCCAACGACACTGCCGACTAAATGGCGCAGCAGCAAAGCATCAGCTCACTAAGTAGCTGATTTATTGTTCGCATTAATTCCGTGTGACGCGCGCGCGCATCGCTCATATGCATTTTGCTTGCTTTCTGAGCAGTTTCAACTTTTCTATTAGACCGTTATCAGCGTATCAGACCTACACAATAGGCTAGCATGTATGGAAATATGCAATGCCGCTAGTTGTTACTCATTTCTGATTATTGCTTGCGACAGTGCAATTCTAGAATATTCTATTGAATTCTGCATAAAACTTGTTGTTGCTTTTATGCTGCTTTTGGCGGCATTCCGTTGCGTTTTAATGATTATTTACACTTTTATTAATTAGCGGCAATGCTTGCTTGTTCGTAACAGTACATGTAGTATATATGTTTATATTATGTAAATGTGTGTATTATATGTAAATACTTGTATGTATGTATGACCATACAAAATCATATGCTTAGTTTGCGGACCAAAGTCCACTGCTGCGGTTCAAGCATATGTGCAAAGGTTAACTGCAATTCTACGTTCATACACACATACATACATATAAGTAAGCATGTGATTTATCCATGACGTTGGCATGCCCAAGCGCAAACAATTTAACGAGTTTATTGCGTGTGGTAGTTTTTAATTGCGTAAGTGCGGATTCTCGAAGGGTAATGAGCACTGCGGAAACAGTTTAATATTGTCTTTCGAAGCAGCGAATTTGAATACCTTAAGATTCTCTAGACACCAGTATTCCATTGAAATGAGATAATTTGCACGCTCCGCTTTCGATCACTTTAGCGGCTGTCATTTTCAATATCTATCTCGTATTAAGCGTGGGAAAATATTTAAATTGGTTTTTCGTTGCAACAGAACTGCTAATTAAATGTTGGCCATCATTAAGAACATTAGTGGTAACTGTTGATTAGCAGACACCACAACTAAGCTAACTTAAAAAACAAAAACCAAAATTGGTTTACGACAAGTCCAATCCCCAAACCGATTCCCAATCGTCAAGCAGACACAAATAATTACCAATGAAGAAGGAAACGCGAAATATCGACAACAAACAATATAACAATAAAACAACCACAGGTTGCAACAACGGTAAAGCAATAACAATAACTACAAACTTACAAGCGAGAGACTGAATGCGAAACAGTTGCGATAACAGTGACGCCAGCCAAAAATTACTACACCGCTAAAACACCGCACCTCCACAGCACTGATACTTCTTCGTACGTTGTAATCATTTAGGCGCGCTTGTAGAACAAATAACATAGCTACAACAATTACAGCAACCTACGTGAACTGAGGCCTAGAACTTCTGAAAAACAGTTCTTAACAATTTTTTACTTTTTATATCGAGAGCAGACAAACCCTCTTGGGCACGATTCGTAGCCGACACTGTCACCTCATTGGGTGCTTTGAGAGAATTGTCTAGGGCAGCAAGTCGTGATCGTTTGCTTGCTTAGCTACTCCCGAATCGCCACAAACTTTTGTGTAATATAACGGTTTAATTAATTATTGCACGTTGCGACGTCGCGTTGCACGAGCTACAACAGCAACAGCAACTGCAAAAGCGATATCGATAACCACACCACCGACTACTTAACTGCTGTACTTAACGTTGTACGTATATATGTACGTTCGGCGTCAGTCTGGTTATTTAAGGCAACAGTTTTCGGTTTGTGATCGATGCAGACTTTGCTCAACCAACAAGTTTGTATGTAACTGCCATATTCAATGTTGCAACACTTCACTGCTTGCTTTGCTTGGCTTGCATTAGCCACAATCGCTGCGCAATTAAGGTAATTTCGTCAAAATGTCAGGATGTTCGTCCCAAAGTAGGATTTGTAAATGAAAACGATCTAAAATATTTCAGCAATGAAATTAGTTGTCAGATTTTTGGTTATTTGCAACATAACTCAGAACTTTCGCTCATATTTCCGTATATACTTACATGTCTTAAACAGCGTTTTACACCTTTATTGCCATTTATTCTATCGCACATAACTGAAATGTACCAAAGTATTTCGATTTTCATTTGCTCTCACGCACGCTGCGATTAAGGCATTTTCTGCTTAGTTTTTAAACTGTTGAATTTCGATTTGCCACATTTGATTGCATCTAACTAATATCGCACCGCGGCACATTGCTGGTCTGCTCCTCCACATGGCTGACGCTGAAACAGTTGGAGGGAGTTTCCCGTACATTTGTAAGCCAAGTTTGGTGGGCCCTGTGTGATGTTGGTACTCTAAGGCTGCGTATATACTAAACAAATAAATCCGCTGCAAATACTGTAACTATATGCACTAAAGGCCTTTACACTTGCACACGCGCAATACGCATACACACCCTGCGTTACAACACATGAATCAAAAATATTGTTACTTATGCTGTTCGTTTTTCTCCTCAATGATTTTGTTGTTATGGCTTTGGTCGCGTACGAAGCTAAAGCAATGTGCAATAGTACTTACAATGGAAGTTGTTGCTTTTACTAGTATTATTCTCGCAAGCATCTACATACATACATACATACATACATACATACAACATGCATACCGTATATCGGTTATCGGTTATCTCGACGGCAATGTTGTTGGTGTTGTTGAAAATCTCATTCTATTTATTGTTCCTCCAAAAGCCATTATTGTTTGTGTTGTTTCTATCATTTGTTGTTGTTATTACTATAGTCCATTCACTTGGCACCTGGATAATGATAGCATTGTAGATTTGTTTGTACATGGTTTTCGCCGTTGGTCTGGCTTGGCTGCATGCTTGCTTTCCTATATATGCTGCCTTCAGTCTTACAGTGTTTTCTATTATTCTGCAATAGCTTTTGGTTGCACACACGCGCTCCCTGCAAAAGCATGCCTTGTTCCGTGCTGGCAACACGGCTGCCACATACCACATCTTCGCGCACACACACTCGTACTTGCCGTTCCGGTGCGCCGCGCTGTATGTTGAAGTCAGCTCAGCTCAGCTAGCCGGTGCGGTATGGACGCCGTGTGAATAGTTCGCAGTCAGACTTATATCTGCGCGCTACGTTGCCACCTAGCCATCTAGCTGTCCCTCAGTCAACTCGTCCCGCTGCTAGGCCGCCTATGCTCAACTTCAACTGTCCGTCAGTTTGTTCGTTTGTTTGCATCTTTTGCTGATTTAACGCTTTAGTTCGTTGAATTTTATTGCATGAGCGTAGCTAACGTTTTTAGTGAGACGCTACACGGTCAGCAATGAATATGACGAAGAGAAGGGTGATCGGCCAAATTATAAGCGTAAATAGACATGTGTATGAGCAAGTTCTTCTAGTCAGTTCTTTAGTCCATTCTCGAGTGTTGTAGTTGTACCTTTAAGCTTTCGATTTACTTAAGTGGAAAGTTCTTAAGCGCATTTTTAAATTGGCCATACTCCCGCTTAAAAAAGTCGATTTTATGCCGCCAAGGTTGGCATGACTGGAGCGAGCGCCGCTATGATTCACGGTCTCGCTATGAATGTTAAGCGAATGAAAATTGCACTTTTGCAAAATGATTATTGTTGTTATGAGTTTTCATTTGTTGTACTCGAAGTCAAAATATGTTTGTAGCGCAATTTCTGCCCCTCTCCCCATTTAAGTTAGATTACTCAAATATTAATTAGCTAAAGCGATTTTATGTATGAGCATGAGCGAAAGGGCATATTTCCGTTAAGATTCCTAAAATCATTTCTGCCTGATTGACGCGCTAGTTGTAATTCATGCTGTAACGTTTTAGCTTTAGTTTAGCAATATCATCTGTTCCAGTTATTATCAGGCAATAAGTCGCGTCGCACAACGCTTACAAGTGTGCTAATGCAACAACAGCTACAACACCTTTCATGTGGCATCGGCACTTGGTTACTTTTGCCGCTGTTGTTGTTGCCTTAAACATTGCTGTGCTTACTGCTATCGCGCATCTCTCATGCTTAAGTACCTGCGGCAAATTTGTGCCCTCACTAACTTGACGTTAAATTAGCTAAGTTCATGCTCGTTCATATGCTATCACAACAATTTCCACACATGCATTTATCGATGTGCGATAGTGAAGAAGCGGAAGCAAGTATTAACTCGTAAATGAGACAATGTACGACTATTTACTTATACATAGTTGTCCCACTAAATAAATGCATAATGTTATGTTTAGTTGTTAAAAGTCGTTTATTATTTATAACGTTTATATATACGCTGTCATATTGTACGATATATTGCTATATGTTTTTCTGCATCATTCAACTATCAAAATAACTAGAAACTTGTAACTTAACAAAGCTTAACAATATACTACAGTTTTAATTAAGTAGCAGAAGTTTAATATAGCTTATATATATTATGTTGGAAAGCAGTACTCTGTTTTTACGTTTCGCTTGTGGCAACTGCTGGCCTATCTTTGCTGTTATAATACATGATATGCACTACAAAATTATCAGAAAGAAAATTGTTTCTCACTACTACTATATAACTGTTGTGTACGAGTATGTATGCATGTATACTATATAATACAGTTTATTCGCTTGCCTTCTTCACCGCACAATAATTGCTATGACGTTCGCGCAGAAATTCGGCTTCCGTGTTAGTCGCTTAGTTACCTTCTGCATTAATCTCGACTGCTAATTACTTTGGCTGCAGTTTAGTAGACTTATGTGGCAATTACTCATATCAAAGCATGTGCAGGTGGTGGTGTGCCACCATATGTGGGGGAGTAGGTGAAACCAAGTGCCGGTGCAGTTGTTCTCGTTATTATTTATAATATGTACTTTATTTCTACAGTGCAATGCTATCAATTCTACTGGCATGTAATGGCGCATGCGCAGTGTGCTTACAACGCGTGCGCGGCACTCCGTTCTTACTAGCGTTTTTGCCTTTGTTGTTTTTCTCATTTAAGCACCGCTATAATGCTTGGTGTTTATCAGAGTGTTCGCAGTCGGCTTTTGCCCCTCTCTCTATAAGTTAAATTGAATTTGCTGCTGTGCGCTAATTACCAACGTCTGAGCTGCAGCAGCATTTGTCTGTTTGGCTTTTGATTGGGGCAACAACATCACCAGCACCAGGCAGTAAGTGTTGCCGTCGCTCTGGGTGTTGGCTTCGTGCCTTAATGTACACGTACTTACGTATGACTACATAAGTAGCGCCAGCAAGCATCATTTTCCTATTCTGATTGAATAATTTGCAATTATTTGTTGTTGGCTTGCTTTCAAATTTGGTGTTCAAGCAGCTCGTTGACCGAGACACAGTGTGACGATAAAGTGAAACACAAAGCGCTTGCATGTGCGAGACTATTACTTTTGCGATTTGCATTGCTTTTATCGACCGACAGCGGACTTTCCAGTACAAAAACCTTATCTATTTTGGTTATTTGAAATTGATAGCCGAAAATCAAACGACGAGCTTATAGCGTGCATGAACTAATAATTGTTGCACTTATTATGATCTGCAACCGTCACATTGTTGATGTGTCACATGACGCACTTACTAAAGCTGTGCCAAGATCTTACTGTGTGTATTCTACAAATATAGTTAATGTTTGTATTTAGGCTTATCATGTTTTTATTGTATTACTGCGTTGCTGGCGGCGAATTGCTCAGAATAATATTGCCGTGCAGAATTGTTGTTATGTGCAAGCAATTTCATGCTTTAATTTGTGCCACGAAGCAATGCGAGCGTTATTGCATGTGCGCATGCGCGTGCAAAACTACATACACTTTCATTACCCGTTCATGGTATCATAGTCATGGACCGTAGGTCTACAGCACTCGAGAACATACCCGTAATACCAGCGTTGTCTGCGTGTATTAGCAATTTGCAATGAACTAAACTCCAGCATTGCAACATTACATACTAGTCTAGTTTCGAAAATGCCACATCTAATATACAAACTTATGCTCTTGAGCGAAAGCAGTCAATTGAGTATGCTCAAGTTCAATTAATTGTTACAGGAAAGCTTTATGCGTTAATTGTCGTAATGTGTTGCTGAAGAATTACGGTTGCGTTGTTGACACTTGTGACTTTGTGTTTACGCAATTAGCTATATTACTTAATTAACTGTTGTTACACATTTTAAAATTGAGCCCGTTGTTTGCGAAATTGTCCTTGCAAATTTCGTTATTTTTCTGTTTTTTGTTTTTGTAGGTACTGTTTATTAGATCTCAGTTTTTGTTTTTGTGCTATAGATATCAATCAATAGCGAAAAGTAACACAAATTCAAGCAGCATGCTTACGACGTAAATTGAGACGAAAGCATTATGGCAACAACAAAAGTAAGACATTAAACAACGATATTTTGCTGCTTTGAAACGCATTGCAGCTACTCCGTTGCGTGGTCGCGCTACGACCTTCCTATCAGCTGTTGACATCTCAGTGTCGCTTCCGTGCGCTTTGAACAGTGTTGCTGTTGTTGTTGTTGCCGATGTAGTTATTGCTAGCGGCGCGACTACATAAACAATGAAATTATATGGAAATCTCAACTGAACCCGGTTAACATCCTTTTTTCGACCTTCTACAGCTTGTATGTTACATATATCTTTTTGTTAATCTTGCAATTCCCTTCACATTTGGACAAGTTTATTTGTTGCTTTGAGTGATTTTGACAGTTTTATTGCTTGCGTCATGTTTCGGCATACGGTTGCGGATGATGCAACTGCTAGTCACCACTACTTGTTTAGTAGAATACTTTCTTGGTAACTAACCAAGCGGTTATCGTTAATTGTGAACAAATTACCTGCATATGAACTAATTCAGGGAAGAGCTAACGTTAAGCTGTCGGTAGGTATGTGCTTGATACGGAATGCAACAAAGTACGCTATAACTCTCTCAACGTGCTAACGCTTTTAGTTAGCTGTGGTGAATAAAGCGCGCGTTTTAATGCACTACCACTGCTGCTAGTTGTATCATTTTATTTTAGATATCTTTATTTCGTTAAAACCCTAAATATCAAAAGTATTTTCATTCTAAACTTGCACATTTGCTTCGAGTCCCGTTAATGGCCAACTTGTTGCACACGTTTCTTGGCTTAACGCCTCCCATAAAATTACCTTTAATGGGATTCAATTAACCAAATATATATCAGCGATACATACACCCAACACCGCGCCGCTGAACGTTGAAACAGCACTCATTGCCAGTAATCTTGCTGCTGGGCGATTGACTTTTCTCGACGGTGGCTGCGCATCAATGTTGCAACATTACTACACGAATTTACTGTTAAATGTAACAACAGTGCACTTAGTTTGTTGTGCCACTCAAATAGTTGAACGCGCTGATGCCCGCTAGTTCCTCGCCACAAGCGCAATAACTACGAATAGTTTTACCCTTGCTGCTCCGCCTTTTTTGCATAGTCACCATTTAGGTGAACTTAATTTTGTGTCGCCACATATTGCAACATGTGTATGCTTCAATCGACGCTGACTGGAAAGTAATGATATTTGCTATTTAAAAGTAGTTCGTCTAAGCTGAGTTGTATTAGAAGTTGTCGTTAGAAAGAGTTGTAGACAATTATAAAAGCAAATGATTGCAAATTCAATTTGAAGCCTTTTTCTGTCAATGAGGCAAACGAATATGCTGACAGCCCAAAATTCGGGTGTAGATTTTGTTGTCGCTATGCATTGTAATTGAATTTTCCACTATACATACATATATAGTATGTGCACTTTCAGCTTTAGCCGCTCTCACTCGTCTATAAACTTATAAAATTTCTCACAATATCTCAAACAATGGTGGCTGCTCATAAAATTCCTTTTAAGCTGTAAAGTCATCAACAAAATACTCGTGTTTCGCCCTATCCTACTAACCACTCATAGACCACCGTTCGCTAACATTTGCAATATGGGTTCGCCATTTTCTGTTTCTGTTTGAAGCCAGCAATCTCTACAAACGGCATATGCATGCCTCTTTGCCTTGTGAACAAGCAGACATAAATACCTACATACATACATACATATATGCATATGTTGATACGTGTCAGGTTGTTTGTGTTGGTATCAGCTGTTTGGTTAACTACGTACTACTTCCTATGTAAGTACATAGCTCATATTGCTCATATAGCACCGCGAAGGTGGGGGTGCTTGAACGCGCACGCGGTTCCTAGCGTTTGATGCACACGTACAAACAATAAACGATCCATACGATCGCAAAACAACGATATTTCTGGAGTCACGATTTTTTCCAAGCCATAGCTTTATTGCGCCTTTTTTTTATTTCCTTGCAATAAGCACACTCTCTTAGCTACGCGAGCAGCGGGGCAACTTTGCTGCGGATGCTTCCCGCTTTTACTGTTTGGTTGTGTTGAAATCCTATTTATTTTATTTATCCATTTGATTATTTCTGAACTTTTTGCGCATTACGTGCAGCACTGCCCATATGCGCCCAATATATCTCAGCCGCATCTGTAGCTCTTCTTCGTCTAAAGCCGATGCCTTGTGCGTCGGTGTGTGAGTGTGCTGGAGTATCGCTTATACCTATTGATGAAGATACCTAGCTACAGACGAAGATACCAGAGATCAGTCCGCGCAGTATAGTAATCTGAAATAATGATAAAGACCAATGAATGCTGCGGATGGCAGAGAGGGAAGCATGCCCGTATGCTAGTAAAATGGCATTGAGAAACAGATGGGCAGAGTGGTTGTGTACATTTACGTAGACTTGACTTTCGGCAACGCATTTTCGCACTACACATACATACATATATATATACAATTAATGAAACCGGTGCTGGAAAAGAAAATCAACAAACGAAAATAGTTCAAGAATGAAATAGTGATGAACTCAGTCTATATACGATTCATCTGGTAGTCAATTCAACAAAAATCATTTTTAGTAGACAGAAATGTTAATTATTTAACTCTTTCAGAGTTTTCGCATCTATGGTAATACATGATTCGGTATCAAACTTGCGCGCAGTCGCTCTATCCCGCGGTTGGACTTTCAATGACCACAGAAGGGTGGGCCTGCAAAATGGTAATAATTTCGAATGCGCTCGTCGCTTGACATGCACTGAAAATGCTTTAACATGTTTTTGGGGATTTTAGGGGTCTGCAATGTTTTGTGTTTATGGACGATTTGTAAACTGCTCCTTTTATTAGAATAAAATATATAGTTGTTGTTATTTTGTTTTGATTGGTACCCTTTGTGTATGTGTACGTTGTTTCAGTTTAGTCAAGTTTCGACCGGCGCTGACCGGTGTGTCTTTTAATTTCATCGCTAACAATTTCGGCGCTTACCGAAGATGTCCAATTACTGCTGCCGCCACGCCCGCATCTGCTTGTGCATTTTTTTTTATAAGTTCGTCTTTCTTTGTTTTTATTTATTGTATCATATCTGCCCACGCCATGCTGCTTTTGTTGTGTGCGCACGCGCAATCACTCGTTCACTTGGTCATTGTTTTGCAACATATTTTCCCAGATTTTCGGCAACTCGCTGAACCTTTACTGTAATGTTGTCTGCCGATTACCGCCGTATATAATATTGAAACTGGTTGTTGGTGGTCGATTGTCGCCCTCCAACTCCTGCGAAGTTGCCGCTACCAATTCAAACAAGTTCGACTCTTTAATCTGGGTATATTCTAAGCTGCTGCACACAATGGTAACGCGAAAAACGTTAATTTTCTTTAGCTGTTGTGTTTACTGTTATTCAGAGGGATTCTGCTAGTACACAAACGCCTTTTGCCGGTCTGAATTAATGGAATGGTATTGTAGCCTTGATCAAGACAGGCGCCTATTTGCAGACGTTACCAATAGCAGTTTCACGGCTGCCCGCATAACCGCACAATAGAAATTTTCAAAAAAATTAATAAATAAAATTTCATTAGCAATTACTTAATTAAAAGTAGCTAAGTATTTCTCAAATGAAAAACGATGCATTTCATCTTCAAATTATAATCCAGTTGATTCTTTAAGTAGCATACCAAACTTGGTTTCTACATTAAAATGCATAGTGAAATTGCTTGAATTGATGCCTGCACCATAAGTAAAGTGCCTCAAAACAGTTTGGTTATACGCTACAATGCATTGATGGTGTGTTGCGCAGTCTTGCTTGTATTCCACGTTGTCAATTGGAAATGGCTGCTCAGAAACCACAAAAGTCTGCGCACACTCGCGTGTAATTCCTGAGGCTTTTTCCCTTACATTTGCTTAATCGCCTTTGGTTTTTACAGCATATTTTGCTCACAGTAGATATATATTAGAATCGTTGAGCAACTCGTTGCAAAATGGCTACGAAAGGATTTCAAGGCTTTAGTTTCACATTTTTCACGACGTTTTTCTGCAGTTTTGTTCGATTGTTGTGCACTGTCTAATAGAAATAGAACGCGGAACGAAAATTGTAAGGCTTCAACTAAATGTAATTCACGTGCACATTTAAAGCTTAAAAAGCCGGCAAGCTCAGGACCTTTTTCCCCATTTTCACATGTTAATAAGAAGTCTCTGCATCGAAGTATTACTTTTAATCTTCTTGTATTGTCTGACATAACTGGGCGCACTCAACTTTTACTTCATCTTGCAATCAGATATTTCGAACTAATCTGAAGCCCAGACAATTCGGAAATATTTGTTTTATTTGTTTTGCTGACTTTTTCCTAATTTTAAGCTTTCTGAATATTGATTTTTACAGTTTTTAACAAGGCTTTTTTCTTATTTTAGGTTGTAAATCGTTCTTCAAGCGCTCGGTGCGACGCAACTTAACGTACTCATGTCGGGGGAGCAGAAATTGCCCGATCGACCAACATCATCGAAACCAATGTCAATATTGCCGTTTAAGAAAGTGCCTGAAAATGGGAATGCGACGCGAAGGTAAGCGATTATCTCAAGTACCATGTGCTTACATTTATTTGCTGAGGCTTTAATTTGAAATTGAATGCAATAAATAAAATGCAAACGAAATTCAGTGTGTGTGTGTGAAATATAAAAATTGCAAACAAAAAACAAAAAAAAAAAACAACGCTCATCAAACGTAGAAAATTGCGAAAACAGCAAAAACCGAAGAGTATATCAACAACATTCTAATGAAAAGGGTCAATTAAAAGTCAAATATAGAGGCTGAGTAAGCGAACATACATTCACATATAATGGATGTATGTGTGTTTTGTATTAATGTAAGTTTATTTGAGAATAAATAAATAGAAAGCAAGCGAAGAAGATCATTCTATTTGCGCGTCACATAGCAAGTGTTAAAAGCAATAAGTAGAGGACAGTGTCAAAACGGAAGTACAGACAAGCCATATAGCTAATGTTAGCAACAAAATACAAACAATTCGGGTTTTATTAGCAATGACTTTGCAGAGAGAATTCTTTACAGTTTATCACTAGCATTAGCCACGCGCTCCAAATAGCTAGAGAAAATCGACATTTGGCTCTCGTTAGGTCTATTGGTATAGTTGCTTGCACCCGAGCAATAGGTCTGATCTTCAAATAACCTGAGCTAAATATAAATTATATACATATAGAAGCAGTCGGTTGCGAGCCAAAATTACCAACAAAAAAAAAAAAAGCTACTTTGAGATCACTTATGGGCCTTTACGTAGACGTAATGATTCTTAAGGCGAATTGCAGTTTTTGCAAAAGTTTAATACCACAAAATTATTGAAAAGTGTAGAGCAACCTACTTTTGAGAAATGCACTAACTTATCACACATTTAGTAATTTTAAACAGCAATGTGTGGCAGAGATCAATGTCTTTGGGAAAATCAAAACTAAAAACACTCTGTTGAATTTTCAAATTCAAACGCGATGCATAATTAATAGTTAATATGTGCTAAAAGCTCTGTTTTATACGATTATTGACATTTAGTTGCGTGAAAGACGCGAATCACTTAATTTTCTTTTGTGGAATCTAATTGTCAGCTATCAGCTATCAATCTAATGACACAGCTTCGTTTCATAATTGGCTTGTCATTTTTGACAGTCAAGCAACTTGCTTCGCATTCGACAGTAAACATTCATAAATATGTATATGCTTAAAATCATGTATTACGGAAAATATGCGTGTACATTTGTACTTACTATATACATATACATCAATAAATGTGTATGTGCAGTTTTAATTCCCCCGACATGCTGTTGCTGCTTAACTATTTGCTATTAAAAATCAACTTGAGGTCTTTTTATGACATTTTGTTACTCAATTTGCACATTTTCATTTCAGTTTTATTTAATTTCCTATTTGCCGTTAATATTAACATTTAAAAATATGCGTAAGAATTATGAATTTTTGTTGGCTTCCTCAAAATGTGCACCGGCTCGAGCTAAAGGCTGCTCTTACTATTGTATTTGTTGTTAAACTTGTTGACTTTGACAAGATTGCATAGCGATAGTGATTTTGCCTCTACAGCGAGTAACAATTGCAATAAGTTTTGCTATGGCTGCGGTCCATAGTAATTATCCGGCTGTCATTATATAACACCATATCTGTCGATGCAATACACTGGGAGAAAAATAGAGACGCATTTATTTGGATGAAAAACTAAAATTTTAAGTAGAAAGAAGCAAGAGGAAATTCAACAATTCTTAATAATTTACACCATCAAATGCTTTTTGGGGGGGGGTCATAACATGTGCTGGGCAAACAATAACGATTTACTTTTTATTTCATAAATTGCTTTCTTAACATGTCTAGAATACGGTAGTAAAATGATTTTTAAAAATTCAAAGTCGTTGTAAAGTTACTGTAGTTAAAATAAGCCTGTTCAAAGCGATTCTAAGCGGACTTGAAACTTTAAATGAGTTATATAGCGTACACATAGCACTTGTTAATGTATGGAAGGAACTGTTATCAATCAAAAATTCGCAAAACTTAGATTTTTTTATAGCAAAACAAACAAAAAAAAAACTTAAAAGTCGAAACTTTTTTCTCAAATATCCACCAAAAGTCCAATTTTTGCTATATTCATTTGATCATAGTTCATCCCATGCATTTAGTCTTATAGATTAAAATGCTTTTAATTTAATTTTTTTTGTTTTGCCTATAAGCCAATCAGCCGAAATCGTGCAGGAAGTGTGAGTTCATTTTTTCGAGGCGACGGTGTTCAGAACACTAAAATACATGTTCTACAAAATATTTGTAGCTTAAAATTTATCTTTATACTGTCGAAATATATGTTATATTAAGAAATCATAACTTAAAGCTCTAACTATTTACTGTTCTACGTACTGTCCCTAAAAACAGTGCGTAACATGGGCTGACCCCCTTAAGGTTCTGTTTCTGAAATATTATCATCACTAATTTGGCAGAAAACTCCAACATTTGCTACATAAGCATATGTATTAGATAATACAAATGTAATTCGTTCAGTGTGTGTTGTAATGGCAATAATTTGAGTAAATTTTAGATTTCTTGTAATCCTTCGAAAATGAATACTCGCGTAATTTCAGCTGCGGCCAAAGCTGTTTGGTGGAACACTTAAAATACCCGCTTCATAGGCAATAATTAATAGATATGTGTATTTGTTGATTACATGAATCGATTTGGGTTAAGATCGATTGTAATTTGTGGGGAACGCAAGAGTAGCGGCAAATGACAAGAATGTAAACGCAAAGTGAACCGCAAAGCAGTCAGTTGAGGTTGTAATTGAGCAGCAGTAAATGTTATTAAAAATAATTCATATAAACATAACACATGCCCAGGTATTTAGACGGTCGATGCTGTTAGGACAAGTGCAATTAGTCGCCTTTATAGCTAGCGCTGGTGATCGTTTGTTAACTACGCATATGTGTATGCATGTATGAGCAAATACATGTGTGTTTACGCATGTGTGTGTGTACAGTTTAGAACACTGGCAGCGAAATATTACCACTTAAGTGGTCATATAAACCGCATTAATGACATTTTACTGCCAACTGCTCGGCTCGTTATTGTTAGTCGCAATTTTCATTTGCTGACATTGTTGTTGTTGTTAGGGTGTCATGTAAACTTTGCAATGAAGACCACGTTTAACACTGACATCCGAAACGGTCGAATGTCAACAGTGTTTAGGAAAAGAGTTCAACACCTTCCTACCGCCCCACTGCACATCTCTTACCAAACTACAACTCAACTGCTTCTCATCAACAAAATTGAGCATTTTCATTTCAAATTTGTAAAATTCATGTCGGTTTTTTTCTTTCAACACATGCACGCATTTTCGAACGTAGATTGTATGTATGATTGCAAAACTGGTTCAACATAAATCCAGTAGTCCGCAGTTATTCGTAACACCACTGAAATATCGTGAGAACTTTTCCAGCAAATTTAAATGACAACATTTTTTAGCATAAAACACCCTTTTAACAAGCCGAAGGAGAGTACATAAAAAGTTCAAAACGAGAAGTTTAGTTTTCTCCCGAAATAAAGACATATGAAAATACATAATCAGCACAAATAAAAAGCGATAAAAAACTGGGCAAAGGGCAAGTCTTGACAACCCAGTGTAAGAAATGGTCAACAAGTTTAAGGTTCAGCGTCAAAGTTGCCACGGTGGTAGGTTAATACAATTAAACTGTTGCGGCAATTGTTGCTAACGGAAGACACACACTTGTACCTGAACGTCGCAGCAGTACAGAAAATGCAGAGATGCGTGGTACATATGTAGATACATATTTATGGACATATATATGATATGTGCGCAATCATTGCATGCAAAACTAGTTTGCGTTGCACAAGCAATACAAAAATTAACCAAAAACTTAAAAAGAATTTCGTAGTACAGGCAACTCAGTTTAAATAAACGGCACTGTTTGAGGAATATTAAGTTTTGATTCTACGTAACTTTTGTCTATACGCTAGGTCTCTTCACCAGAAATATCAGCTAAGACTCAGCATAGTACATATGCATATAGAAAATACTTAAAGTTTAAATATAAAGAGAGAGAGAGTTGGGTAAATGGGACACTTTGGCGTGAGATGTTTGTTGTTTTTACACCGCTTAGATTTTCACAAAAACAAAATGTGACAAAATATCAAATCCAAATATGTAGTCATATTTGCATAAGTGCTTAAACCACACAGCATCAGCTTAAATACTTGCAACGCTTCAGAATGACTCGCAGCGTGAGGATCAAATGATTGTGGTTATGGTCACAAAGAGCGGCAACAATGGCGTACAAAGGGCAGAAAGGTGCCAAAAAGGCAACCGAACCATACTTTCCCAGGCTCATTTTTAACTTAGTGTCCGGTTGGACAGTTAATTGTCAGAGGCGGTGGTCAACCGGTCAAAATGCATTAGAATGTTTCTGGGTTTTTGTGTACGCTCAAAAACCAGTTTAGATGTCCAGTTCACGCAAATCTACCTGAGTTTGTCACTGGGTACTAGTCGACGGTACAACAGCTGAACGGCTCGTTCACTCACTCAGTCCTAGAAGCAAAGCCAAGCAAGCGACAATAAAAAGTAATGGAAAGAGGAACTTAAATCAAAACACAATTACATAAATGCATTGTCGATTTAATTGTCGTCCTGCATATTTCATGTTTTTAGCAAAGATAGAGAGAAAGAGAGTAATCTAAAGCAAATAGGAAAAGGGGAAGAGCATTAGTGAAAAGGTAGCATGTGTTGACCAGAATAAAATATTTTTTAAAGAAATTTTATTTCACTTAGTTGCCTTGCTAAGGAACTGTTTGTCTTCAAAGCAAATTTGATACTCAAAAACTTGTCAAACCCGCTTCATCCACCCTTAGTTGCGCACAAATTTGCATATACAGTTTTTAATTGCCATAAATAAAAAGAAAAAGACAGGAAGGGTCTAAAAATGACCAGCGCGCTGACCATCGCGAAGATAAATTCTACAATCATTACATTATTTAAAATATTGTTTAATGGAGAGAATGAAGAATGTGTAGATTATGAAAAGTCCATAGAATGCACATGCCGGTCACAGTGTAACGTTTGAATGTATCGTGCGCATTCGAATATAAATAAATGCTACGAAATCAATTCAATAAAGTATTAAAGCTTGAAAATTATAAGAATTCCATTTGTTGCACTGCAGGAGTGTTTACCATTTACCATTTCAATATCCTAATACACACTCCAACACCTCGGGCTCCATTGTTCTCCGCTTTATTTATTTGCCCCGCATTCATAACCATTTTTAGCAGATTTCCACAAATGATAAAGCTTGCATATTATTTCAGCTTCGTTGTGAGTGCGTACATTTGCACTATGTACTCGTATGTACATATGACGAAGCGTTTCCCAGCTAACTGGGCAAACGCTATTTATTTATTGATTTAAATTAAAAAGTTGCGTTTTACCAGGAGTTGCAATTTAATGAAAACACTTCAGTGAGCTCTATTTAAAAGTAAAAAAAAACGTTAATTTCGGTTGCACCGAAGCTGTAGTACCCTTCACAGGTACAAAGGTTCCGTACAATAACTTGATTCCGCTCCGATTTCGTGAAGATACCTCGTCAAATAACAAAAGTTTCCCATGCAAATTTTTACTCCAATCGTTCAGTTAATATGGTAGCTATATGCTATAGTCATCCGATCTATAAAATTTCTTCGGAGATTGTATTGTTGCCTTAGCAAAAAACTCATGCCAAATTTCGTAAAGATACCTCGTCAAATAAAAAAGTTTCCAATACAAGAACTTGATTACGATCGTTCAGTTAATATGGCAGCTATATGCTATAGTGGTCCGATATCGGCCGTTCCGACAAATGAGCAGCTTCTTAGTGAGAAAATAACAGGTGCAAAATTTCAGATCGATAGCTTAAAGGCTGAGGGACTAGTTCGGGACGGTCAAACGGACATGGCTAAATCAACTCAGCTCATCAGGCTGATCATTTATGTATATGTTTTATAGTGTCTCCGACGTTTTCTTCAGCTGAAATACAAGTAGACAGAAAAATACCTAAACATGCTTTTTCCTATAACAAAAGGATTTTCTAAGATGTTGCATAGATCGATTCAGAATCAAAAAAAAAATGTGATACTCGTGAAACAAAAAATGTATGTGTATGGCTTTTTAACTCCTTCTCTGGTTGGATCCAATTTGTAAATGTAATTATTGCAATTAAAACTGTGAACTTAAGGAATTATTTGCTTAATCGAAGGAGTCCCTTTACTGTCTGTCAAAAGTATATGATAATACTAAACAAGAGGTACAAACACTTCTGCAACAAGCATTCTCAGCCTTACACACTTTTAGTTATATATGCACATATGTTAGTATTGTTTTTGTAAAATGATTTCACGAAAGCTTCACGTGTTGCAAATGATTTCTTGCGTTTCCACGCCACATCGGTACTCACAATAAATACTATATAGTATAAGTATATTTCTCGTATGTAAGCATAAGCGTTTATGTGTGTGTGTGAGTGCATATTAACGTTTGTAAATTGTGCATTTTAATTAAAAGTAAATTCACTCAGCACTCAAAATAGCAATGCAAATTTGTGTTGTAGATTTGTTGAAAATATATTTTACAATATACGAGTAAATACATATTAACACTTAGACGAAAACTTAGCTGGCGGCGTTTTGCTTAAGCAAAAGCGACAGGGGGTTGTTTCTTGACCTCTTCCCCACGTCTCTATGTATATGTGCGCTATTCCAGCAACGGGTGTAACGTCTTTTGCAGTTTCAATGCTCAAAAAGTATCTCGTTTAATGACGCAACGCTGCGCTATGCTAAAAAGTATCTTAGTATCTTCAGTCTGTCGCCACTATGCTTGCCAAGGGGTTGCAATGTATGCTCTTCGGCTGTTTGTGTTATGCTATGTTTCTTGCTAAATCTTTGAAACCATATTATTTACCTTGCTTCATCTGCTATATCGCTGTGTCTTCTTGTAGAAGCTTCCCATTACAATGCGCCCAGATTGAGGTTGTTGATATCCTTTTGTTTTGGCTGATAGTTTAGGGGTTTTTTGCATTGTAAAGGTCTGAGTTATGTCGTCGTCGTCGCGTTCTTTGTGCATGTGACCGCGCCTGAAAACATGCCACACTTTGTATGCGTATCTACGACGTTATCTGGCAGCCGCATTGTTCGGCGTGTGATGTCGTGGTCAAAATAATAGTCTTGTTGTAATTGTTCGTATTTGAAAATTTGAAAATTAGATATTTAAATAAGGTATTAAGTTACCAGCTGTGCCACAGGCATAGACAACCTACAGGCACTGTCTTACTCTTAGCCCCTCATACTTGTATGCTCATACTAATGTTTATGTTTTTTCTTTCTCTGTCTTTCTTTGCAGCTGTTCAGCGCGGTCGTGTGCCACCCACTCAGCCCGGCTTAGCCGGCATGCATGGTCAATACCAGCTAGCGAATGGCGATCCCATGTCTGTTGCCGGATTCAATGGTCACTCCTATCTTAGTTCCTACATTTCATTGTTACTGCGCGCAGAACCCTACCCAACATCCCGTTATGGTCAATGCATGCAACCGAACAATATTATGGGTATCGATAATATCTGCGAACTAGCCGCGCGTTTACTATTTTCTGCCGTCGAGTGGGCCAAGAATATCCCGTTTTTTCCTGAGCTACAAGTGACGGATCAAGTAGCGCTATTACGTCTGGTCTGGTCCGAACTATTCGTCTTAAATGCGAGCCAATGTTCAATGCCATTACACGTGGCCCCACTATTGGCTGCTGCAGGATTGCACGCATCGCCGATGGCGGCGGATCGTGTCGTTGCATTCATGGACCATATACGCATCTTCCAGGAACAGGTGGAAAAATTGAAGGCGCTACATGTCGACTCGGCTGAATATTCCTGTCTCAAAGCGATTGTGCTCTTCACCACTGGTAAGTTGTTGGACATCCTTTACCGGGATATTCCGGCGCTGCTTACTAAAGTTTCAGCTAAAGTGTGTGCCTTGGCATCTGCGGCCAGCACGAATAACAACAGCGAGCATTCAGATACTTCCGTGACAAGCAAAACTGCTGGATCGGTAACGACGGGCGCTAATGCAGATCTTTTGCACGAGCAAGTTTTGTTGGTGGTGCGTGATCATCTCGAAGAGCTCAATCGGCTAGAAACAGAATCTCAACAACACACATCGGCAGCCGCTTTTCATCTGGCCGCATTTATGAAAAGTGTAGCTGGTGTTGAAGCGGTCACGCAAAATGCATCATTGGTTACTGCAAATGCAGCTCTGACACCATCTACAGCGACATCTAGATCAACACAAGATCAGAACTGCGGAAATGCAGGAAACACTGAGCATTATCAAGAAAACGATGATCGCAAGCCGACATCGCAGCAGCTCGCCACAAGTTCGGCAAACGGTCTTGGACACTCGGCCACAAGTGCTTTCAGCTCTTGTGCGCCAAGTCATAAAAACTCCGCTCACTTGACCAGCACCGACGATTTACTTGCTGCCTTGTATGCCAGTGCTAATTCTGCGGGCCCAGTCACCACCAATTCTAACACTACCAACACAACCACATCTACCTCGAACGCGAGTCACAACAATAGTAGTGGTCTGGGCGCTTCTATAAATACTCAATCGCAAATCGGTTCGTCCCTTCTCAATAACCTAACCGCTTCGCCTTTGAGTAATAACGCCACACAAACCACTGTCGCTGCCGCTCCTGGTACCGCAGTTAGTAATCATGGTGGTACATATCAAACGCCGCATCCAACTTCTTCCCAACACCAATACAATGCACTTAACCATTCGCAGACGGCACAAGATCAACAACAAGCCGCAGCGGCAGCTGCCACAGCGGCTATGTTCTATCAGACACCGCCACGTTCTGCCTTCGGTTCAGCTTTTGATATGTTCCACCATAGCACACCGTTCGGTGTGAGTAGTGGCGCTTCGTTTGGTAGTCCCAGTTATAGATACTCGCCGTACAGTTTTGGCAGTAGGTGGCAATTGTAGTTTGAACTAAGAAAATAGTTGCAAAAATGTGACAAATCAAAGTTGTTAGAGCTGCCGTAGTATTTGGATCACATAGTGTTTAGTCTAGTCCACTTAGCATACTACGTGTTAGCTATACTCATATGTACATACCATAAGTGAACGCGGCGAAGCGCAGCCGTGTGTTGAACTCGGTCGATCAGTGTATAAAAGCAGATCGTTAGTAACGAGCTGTTATTAGATACTTAATTAGAAATAGAACGCTGTAATTTAAAGAGATTAGTTGTATATTTTGTTAGACGTTGCAATCACCTTATTTAATTTTACGTAAAATAATTATTAAATAAAACATATGTATTAGTAGGTATATGAATATATTTATATATGTATTATGTACGTGTATGTATGTATGTCCAAGTGATATGCCTTCAGTGTGCCCAAAAAGTTTAATCGAAGATTAAGCAAGTTTAGTAATAAGTGCTAACTAATTTATTTATTTAGTATAATACGTAGGTATGTAAGTCTAATTTATTCTAGTAGTAATTTTGGTTAAAAATTTGGAGACTAAGAAGTGGATGTTGAAAAAGAATAGTAAAAATATACAATTTTGTTGCTTAAAATTTAAATTTCAAAACTACGTGCTTTTTATTTAATATTTTAGTTCACGCTTTATGAACAAAATTAAACACGCAGTTTACGGGTTAAACTTTGTTACTTTTCTTGTAGCATAAGTTGCCAGAAATTAGTATTTAAGATTTAAAATCAGTATTGTTATTGGATTTTGCAGATTTCTAAATTTTTAACGACTCAAAATTTTTAATTTTGGAAAAATAAGTGAAAATTTATTTAAAAAACAACAACAAACGTTTGTGAACAGGCTAAGTAAAATTGAGTTTTTGTTCGATGCACTAAATCGATTATAATCATTAGAATGTAAAATTCATTAGCAGTTTTTAACGTTATTTAGAAAATGATTCCGCAACAAAAGCATCTTTGAAAATAGTATGGTTTTGAAATACTACTTTCAAATACGTTTTTAGTGGTAATTTTCCATATGTATGTATGGCTAAAGAGATCTTCTTATACTTTCTTTAGCTGCCATTTGTTATTTGTAGACAAATTCGTACTATCTGTTGTAGAGTTCTGCATAGACACTTTTAAAATTGAAATTCTCTTTATACTTTTTGTATGTATTAGCAGTAGTAAAAGTAGATCTAGATCTCAGAAAAGTAATGTTAACAAATGCAACAAATAAAGTAGCTTTACTATAAGTAAGGTATACCATTTAACCTTGTTATTTGCCTCTAATTTATCGTGTAGGCAATGGCAATTGCGCATATCCTCCGTTGACGCAATGCATTTCTAAGCTAATTATTAGCTTTACTATTGCATTAAGTGCCAGCCTGCGTAGTAATGTGCTCTTGTAGTTTGTAGTTGCTTACCGCATTGATTATATTTTATTTTCTTAACTAATATATTTTCTTCGTTTCATGCATCAGCATTTGTTTATTACATACCAAACACTCATGCACACACATTCATATAAATATCTACACCTCTCACACTGAACTAATACACGTATCTGGATAAAATGCATTGGTGTCACACAGCACTAAGTTTCAAAATTTCTTGCAACAGTTAAAAGGCCCGATGAGGGAGGAAACACCAGTTGGAGCATTCAGGCACATTACATTTACTAAATTTTATCAATATTTTTATATTTATTTATTTAATTTTATATATTTATTTATTACTTTTTAATAAATACTACGTATCATATACATATATGTTTCCATGAAATGTTTAGATTTCTTATTTTTAATATCTAAGCTATGCATAAGTATTATGTTATTTATTTGCTTATTTCAAGGTATGTGTGTCTATATATAGTTAACATTATTCTTATATAATCTCACTTTGAATTGCAAGAGAGCAGACCGTCAGTTAGTGCGTCCATTTATTTTGGAAGGTAAGAATTTATAAACTTTAGTTTCGTAGAAGTGGAACCTACACTGCAACTTCACAACTACCTTTATACACAAGAACGTACTAGCTTTACCTTTTCACTTAGCGATTTAATCCAATACGCATAGCGCACGCAGCGAATTTGTCGCTACAATCTAGACTCTCTCTTTCTCTTTGTACACCTCAGCAACAGTTAGCCGCTGACTCTTGTTCGCAGAGGAAGCATTTCGGCTGGTTGGCTGTTGGACGGGCGACGTTTATTGACGTCAAGATACCACTTTATGAACATTAATACAACACGCTTTAACGTCGCTTATTTACAAGCGCAATGGGTCCGCTCGCTAATCGGCAGCAATACCAACAGTATCGCACTGGTGACAGCACGATAAAGCATACTGTCAAATACATAACTTCCACACAGTTTGGTCAAGGTGCAGCTAAATTTGCGAAGAAAATGTAAACGGCGAATCGTTGTTAGAGACATTGAAAGTAATTTTCGCATTGTGCTAGAGCTATGTGATATGGTCTGTCACGGCTGCTGAATGTTGCATGTTGCAAAAGCGAACCAATACAGGTAACGCAAAGTGGCAATCGGCTGTCCACACAGAGTCGTTGCTAAGGTGACTGAGACAAAAATTACAATTGTAGTTGAATTGCTGTCCATAAACTTCAACCGATCAGTCATTCATGTGCACACAGTTTTTGTCGTATAGCGTAAGACTTCGTTGGGTATATTTTTGTATTTTTCTACGACAACGTCGACATGCTGCACATCTGCCTCTGCTAAATCTCTCATGGTGTTTTCTCTGCCGCTCAGCAGATATTTCTGGGTTGTGGGAGACACGATCGGCGCCGTCAATTGTCTACTTGCTTGGTTAGATCGCCGGGAATGCACACTGCCGCTTTTACAAACGTAATGTACTTCTGCGGCCATGTCTGTGCTTCTACTGCTTAGTGAGCAGCTCAACGTTTCTCCAAACAAACATTCGACTACCCCATTTCTTTTTACGTTTATTTAGTAGCTGAAGCATTGGTGTTTCATTGCATTTTGATTCCACTTAGCTTTATTTTCGATTAGGATTGTTATTCACTTTACATATATCTTGTATGTTTTGGTCACACCTCGCCTGCATCGATCTAGTCTGACTGCTTGGCCGTCTATTGAATCATGTCATTGACCGGCTGGTGGATATTTTGTTAACTGATTTTCTACATTGTATTCCTTGATGTTTAGTCAATAGCGATTTGGGTAACGAGATCTTGTGCAGGTAAACACGGCACATGCCAATCGATCGGCGAAGTGCTTTGTTGGTTGTTGGTTGTCGTGTTCACTTGTTTTAGCTTTTCGTCCTCCGCGTTGGTCATAATACTAGCTACATATAAATGCTACTCAATAGTTGATTAATAACTTGTTACGGCGCTTTATGGGATCTTAGCTATTAAACTAATAAAACCGTCGCGAATAATCAAATAGGGCCATGTTTTTTCACACAAAATTATCTCGTATTATCCACGTACTCACAAAACTCTCCATTCACTCAAAGTGTCAGCACTAAAACCTATGCTTTTATTTATCATCCAAAAATAACAGACCAGCCCAACAACATCGCATAAATTAGTACATAATCAAGTTATTCAACAAAGATTTTCAACAAAGCAATAAAGTATAGTTAACTAGATATTGATGAGTTTTGATAAAGACAACAAGAAACAACAAAAACAAAAAAATTAATATGCCAACAATGCCAAAATTATGCCAGAATTTAGAAATCGGTAAATTTCCAATAAGTAAATGACTTGCGCTTGCTCGTTTGTCTTGCACTTTTTCTCCGCCAACTGTAAATACATACGAATAAGTCCATGAGTCCATATGCAATGTTTACGAAGGCTCCCATACTCTAATCCAAATCACTGACCCAGCTGGCTCGCACACACACTCCGCCCGATTGCCAGTCTGTCTGTGTCTGTCAAATCTCGTCCGCGTGCAACACCAAGTCTGGCTTATTCGGGCCAAATCATTTAAGGTTGAAATGCCTTAGCTGACTTTTCTTTTCTTTCACGCCGTGGAATTTATTTTTGGCTAGTTTGGAGCGTTCACTAAACACTAACGATTCTAGCGACTCTTCATTGCTGCTGTTTTTACTGTGGCCGTTGTTGATAGCTGTTGCTGCTGCTGCTGCTGCAGCAGGAACTACTTTACGGTCATTATGCATTTAAGACATGCGGTCACGATCTTTTGAGTTAGAGACTGCTTTTACCTTCCCCACCACTATTGGATTTACTTAGCCGCGCCAATGCACTCGTGCACTCACTACTTACTATTTTATGCACTGCTAAAATACAAATGTACATATTCGAGCTTTTACTTTGAAAACTGTTCACAAGACCTTTTCTGAAATCGGACACAAACAACAGCAATACTATTCTAACATTACCGAAAATCGGCAAAGTGGGTAATCACATTTACTTCGGCTGATTTGTGATTTCAAGTATCGTTAAGAAGTGATCTTAGCATGTTGCTGTATGTATGCTAGACGACTTTAAAATTTACGCTGCAGTTTCTAAAGTATGCATTTAACGGAAAATTTTAAAAATTAGATTATTCGATAAAGTCTCACCAGAAAACTAAATTTTCTGCCTAGTAAAATGGTTTCTTTTAAATTTGTTATAACTGTAGATCTTGATTTTTTAATTAAAATATATAAATTTTCTATAAATAGTACACTTACCAATAAAGTAATATCAATATCACTCAACTCAACAATTGTGCTTCTAGTATGACAATTTACTTATATATTATATATATGTAAGTATAGTATATGCATACATACATGCCTATGTTGTAAGTGTATGTTAGTACGGTACCTTATTGCTTGTTATTGTCAAATTTTTGTCGTGACTATGAATGCATTCTTTTTTACAAGTTCGTCCAAATTTTTTTGGTTGTTGTTTTTGTTACTATCGGTTTTTTAGTGTCCGCTTTTTGTTAGCTGCTTAAAGCTAGTTTATTTTCTCCAAGCCGCCGTGGAAGAAGTGCATGTTATTTTTATGAATTTACAGCTGACTTGGGCTTATTGGTCGCTTGACCGCACCGTCCAACGACTAGACAGTCCACTAGGCGTCTGCGAGCGCCATAAGAAATTGTCGTTACAAAAAGCTAGCATTAGGAGCCTTAAGCGCATGTTGTTGCCATAGTTAATAGAAAGTCAATTGACAATTATTTTATGTGAAGTGATTTGATTATTGATGCTCCGAAGGCTGTGTTCGTGGTTAATTTGCAATTAAACGTTAAATGTTTGACGCCGCTGGCGACAAGTCGTTGTAACTTCCAAATATAAAGGAAACAAGAAAAAACTTTAACTACGGTTGCATCGAAACTGTAATACCCTTCACAAATACAAACGGTTCCTTAAAAGCACTTGATCGCAAGCGTTCAGTTTGTATGGCAGCTATATGCTATAGTGGTCCGATATCGGCCCTTCCAACAAATGAGCAGCTTCTTGGTGAGAAAAGTACATATACAGACAGACAGACTCAGCTCATCATGCTGATCATTTATTTACATATATTTTTGGGTTTCCGACGTTTCTCTCTGGGTGTTACAAACTTCGTGGCAAACTTATTATACCCTGTTCAGGGTATAAACATATCGCACACTAAATACACAATCGTCATCACTCGAAAAATGGTAAATGTTCAGGAGAAGCAAAAAACAGTTCCAACAATTGAAATTTTACAATCAAATCGTCGTCCAAAAAGTAGAATACCTATTTTAAAGAGCGTCTTACTCAAGTATTATTGATTTTATAGTTTAACAGAGAAATCAAGAGACATTTTTAAGTTAAGACATCGCAGTGTAAAAAACACAATTATTTCATCAAAACTTAGCACTTATTTTCAGATGAAGAGACACAACTGCACAGAATACATCAGAAAATTTACGATTTATTTCAGCAATAGCGATACAACTATTTGCAGTTCTACTCTTTCTCTTTCGGTTGATACCGCACAAGCGAGCGAAACGCTCCAATTAACACAAAAGTAGATCTAACGCAAATTTTTCAGTTAATTAAGTTAGTGATGACAACGAAATTTCTTGGTTAGGCAGATAAATGTATTACGAATTGATATATGGAAAGAATCGATTTTGCAAATTTTTGAGTTGTGACTCTTTTGTATTCAGGGGGCGATATGTGCATATGTATGTACATACGTACATATGTTTCTTATGAAAATAAATTCTTATAACATTTAAAATATGAATTCAGTTGACAAATTTAGCAAAACTGCTAAACTGTTGCTAAATATATTTATCACTTCAAGCTCTGATGTAATTTTTTCTTTCGTTGTAAACATAAAATGTCAGATTTGAATCCTTGAAAAATTAAAAACTTTAATTTCATTGACATTTACGTAACCAACTTTTTGGGACTTTCTTTTAAGCAACCACATCGCTAAGGAACAAACATGCACACATTTGGTTGAACTAGGCGACACTATTCTCATGAGAAAGGTATCCAACGAGGCGTATACGCATCCGACTTTACGCCATTTGGCAGGCTCACAAGTGTTTAGTTCGGCTTAAAAGCTGATTTGAAAAATATATTTCTGCTTTGTGACGAAATATAATAATAAGTGTTAAAGACATTCATATGTCTCCACTTGGCTTTGTTAATGGCTACAACTTGATACAAGTGATACATAGACAATATGTACAAGTATATACATGTGTATGTACAATATATAGACACAAACGAGAGCTATGTCTCGCAGTCAGTTCATAGACGAATCATGTTGCGAGCGCGACGAAGCGAAATTCCATTAGAAATATAAAGACAGAGAACGAAAAAAAAAAATGTAAAACAAAAAGCATTAATTAAATACTTGTTAAATGTTGAGTGCTGTATGTTGATTGTTGTTGATTACTGACTATGTCAATTACCGACGGCGCGACTGACGCAGTCAATGGTCAAAAGCAAGCATACATGTTTGTACGTATGTATGTACGAGTATGTATGTATATTAGCAGTACTTTTGATTATGCTTGTTTGTATTTCGCTCTTGTGCCATTCGAGCTTGTACACCGCTGCTGCAGCAAATGAAGGTTGAGCTATTATCTTTAGGAATGTTTGGCGAGCGATCGATGAGTTCTTTTTGCTGTTTTTCCATAAATTTATTACAAGAAATTAAGCTTTTATTTCGAGAGTTTTAGGTTAATACTGTTGTTTCTTGAAGACGATGTTCATGCTCAGTTTACATTTGTATGTATGTATGTATATGTATGTAGCAATGCATCTTCGAGGAGGTTAGCAATTTTCGCAACGGATCATTTGGCGCAACTGAGTGTTAAAGTAACTAAGTACGAACTATTTAAACTTTTATGATATTAGACTGATGTGTAGACATTTCAGAGTCTGTCAGAGTTTAGAGCGAATTGATACAAAAAATAAATATATACAATTTAAATTGTTATATATTTCGGTCCTGAATTTTTTCGAGACTTTATGTACATATGTATGCGCATATTCCTCTGACAGACTTTGATTGAGCTTTTTATAATTTTCTATTTTAATGCTTATTTTTTCAATGCTTGTGCCATAATTTATCATTTATTCTCTGCTTTTTACCGATTTTAGATGCATGTGGTCTATCTGACGTCACACATATCGAATCACTGCAGGAGAAGTCGCAGTGCGCCCTAGAGGAATACTGTCGCACACAGTACCCCAGTCAGCCAACACGATTTGGAAAGTTACTTTTAAGATTGCCCTCCCTGCGCACCGTTTCATCACAGGTAAGTTCAAAATTTTAATTTTTTTTTTTAAATACTATATTTTGCCTTCGTTCGACTTTTCTTTAACGGAAATTCAAAAAAATAAAACTCTGTTAATAATTTTTATACTCTCGCAACATGTTGCTACAGAATATAATAGTTTTGTTCACCTAACGGTTGTTTATATCACGTAAATCTATGCGAGATAGATATAGAGTTATGTTTATACATTGTAAATGATAAGAATGATGAGAGGAGTTGACATCCGGTTAACCGTCTGTTAGTCCGTCTGTCAGTTCGAGCGATAACTTCACGAATTTCAACCAAATGGGGTGTGTGAGGTTATCCAATCTGAAAATGTGCGAAATCGGATGACAACCACGCCTACTCCCTCTAACAAACTTTTAATATCTAACTTAACACTTAACTTAACTTAACTTAATCAAACATCAGTAAAGTTATCAGAATAAAACTTTGCACAAATAGCACCCTCGAGTTTTTTCAGCTTACGCCCAAAAATTGTCAAAATCAAACAATAAGTACTATAACTTTGAGATCTAGTATTGAAATTTGAGGAGAATATGTTGTTGATGACAGTTTACCCTTCTGCCAAAAATGGATAAAATCGGGTCAACACTTCTTTCGGCTCTCATATACCTAATATAAATATTTTCGTACTTCCGGTTGACTTTGTACCGCATCTATCGAGCAATATGGAAGAAATGTTATTGAAATTCAGCAAAAGTCCTTCTCTGCTAATAGCGTATTCTCTTGCCTAAAATGGCTGAAATCAGTTTCACAAATATTCGCCTGATTTTATACGTTAGCAATATTAGGTTAAAGTATAATATTGGATATACTAAAGTTTAATATCAAAAATTTGCGATGTCGATCCACGAATTACCCCAGCTTCCTCCATATACCCCATATACTAAATTGCATATATTTGTAAACTATAGTTTAGAGCCGAAAATATGTGAATTTATTCTATAATTTACCTCAACTCCCATATACTACATATAATTATTTTATTACATTTTATTCTAATAAACCTTTTGCAGAATATGTCGTGAAAATAAGTTCTTAAGTATTACTGAGCAATGTCAAAAATTAATGCAATCAGTGTTTCCATTTCTACATTAATAAAACCAAGTGTGTACATGACCTTCAATATAAGTTAATAAGATACCAAATTTGATTGTTATCAATTCCTGATTTCCTCGAATAATGAATGTTAAATTCAATCGCAACTTTTTTTTATATAAAGTTATGCCAACATCTGAAGGTTTTTCCCCAACTTTTGTCCATGCTAGTTGCAAGAGTATAAAATGTTCGGTTACACCCGAACTTACCACTTTCTTACTTATTCTAAAATATTTTCAAGTCAGAGGACTATTAAGTAAGACAAAAGAAGAAAAATACTTTTTTTTTCAAACGTTTCTGTACTCTGTAGTAATTAAAATTGCGAAGTCAGATGAAATATACGCTTGATTCCATCTCTCTGCTTCTTTCGTCCCTCTCAATAGGTCATCGAACAATTGTTTTTTGTACGTCTAGTCGGTAAAACCCCAATTGAAACGCTCATACGGGACATGTTGCTGTCCGGCAACAGTTTCTCTTGGCCTTACTTACCATCGATGTGACACACAATGTGGCGCCAATTGACAACGACTTGATCATCCGCTGCCGCAGCCGCCGCCGCCGCTGCAGCAGCAGCTGCTGTCAGCAACAATCACCACAATCACCATGACCACCACAACATCCATAGCGCTGCTGCATACAATAGGAATAGCAGCAACAACAATGATTATGTTACGCATAGAGACGGTAATGTGGACGTTAGTCACAGCCATACAGGCAGTAGTACGAGCAGCAGCAGCAGCAGCAGCAGCTTACTAAATTACAACAGTCAAAACAATAGTAGTAATGACATTGGAAGTGGGAATAATGTGCAGCATTTTAATGCGGAGGCAGGTGTGGGCATGATGAGCGGAGTGGCTAGCTATGGAAGTGGATTTTTCGGCACTGCTGCCAGCGGCGTGGTAGGAAGTTCAACATCGGCGGCTAGCGATTACAGCAGCAATAGCACCAGCTGTTTTTACGCCCCAAATGCTGCACAGGGAGCACCAACGGCTGGTGTTGTTAATCCAACAACAATGTTGTCCAATTACTGTGACGCAGCTATGATGATGGCAGCGGCGGCGGTGAATGCCAATCAATGCCTTCAACAACACCACCGAATGTTGCTCGCCAATAGCGCTGGCAGCAGTCACAACCTCGCGAACGATCAAAATAGCCACGACTGCAGTGACGATATTGACGGCGCAGGCGGTACAACTGTAAACGCAGGTGCGATCATGCCAGCAACATCCGTATCGGCGATGGCATCAACGACTACTTCGACGGTATCCACGAGCGCTGCTGTCTCATTGTCCACTGTCAATTCAAACATCACTAGCATCAGTCAACAATATCAGCAGCAAACACAACGCTGCCCCTCACAAGCGCATCCACCCGCCCAGCCGCATATGCACATTCACGACCTCCAGCAGCAGCAACAACTGCATACGCAGCTGGCATCGCCACCAAACCTAATCGATATCAGCGAAGTTCCTCTCGTTGTCGACGTCAAGTAAATATAGTGTAGTTGTAATTGCGGTTCAAAGGAAAGCATCTTCAATCGATTTCAAAAGTTTACGTTAAGAATTGACATAAACAAAAACTCCAAAAAAAAAAAAATAATAATAAATTAATAAAACAAAAAATAGAAGCTGATGTGAAGACATGTAAAATTAGCATAAATTTTTACTCTTTAGAGTTGTTAAAGCGCAATTTTTTAGAAATTTAATCATTGTCATGCATTTGTAAATATTTTAATAATTAATATTTATAGTAATTTATTTATTGAAGTTATACAAATGGTTTTCCAAAACTATGAAACTTGAAGCCAAAAATTTAAACTAAACGTATTGACTTGTTTTGAAGCTGCAGCAATTATTCCAAAATAGTAATAGTCCAACCGTTTGTAGGATGATTAAAATTTTTTTTAAACTGCTTTTCTCGTACAATAGTAAGGCCTTAGCTAAGGAATCTCCTAAAAAGAGGCTGATAATAATCACAACCAAAACAGAAAATAGTATTTTGCTCTGAACCTAATTTGTGGAAAAGCTATGGTGGCTTCAAGTAACATACTCTTTGAAAAAATCAAAAATCAAAGTAGCTTCAGAGTCTCGTTAAACGAGACTTTGAATGTTGTCTTAAAAGGTAAAATGCAACAATTTTCATATACTTAGGCGAAAATATGTTAATATATCAATATTTGTGAAATGGAATGGCACTGAATCTTACTTAATTTCAGTTTACATTTAAAAAATTACTTTATAATTTATAAAATACTTTTATTTATGTCATGCAACTTGTTTGTTCTACACATGCTTCAAATACCAAATTTATTTTAAAAAATTCCTAGTGTCTTCTAATCGGAACTGTTGCAATTTTGTGCTTTACTAAATATGTTTTAAAAAGTAAAATTAAAAATTTTACAATTTACAAATAAATGTCTAGAAAACCTTATTTTTATTAAAAGCAGAATTTAATTAGCAAATTTTTTTATTTTATAAAGATCAAAACCAGTGCAAGTTAGTTTTAAGCTGAAACACTTTTTATTTATTATACAACATGAATATATTTTATTTTGAAATAAAGTTTGATATTTTTAATGAAGCGGCATTTTGATTTTCCTCAACAAAAGGTTTGTAAATTTATTTATGCTCTTTGCCGACTTTTCCCCCTTAACAAATACAAGTACAACAAGATGCAAATGCAATTCATTGCTAAAATAATCTGTAAATAATAGCCGAATAGTAGCGTGTTAAAGAGAGTGGTAGTTTTAGTACTACTAGCAATAAATTCTTTATGTAGACCCAAAGTATTACTGTATATATATAACTGAATTGAAGAGAAATGCGATAAATCACTGTGCAAGCGGAGACGAAACGAAATATTTGCTTCGAATTTTATGCATGCGTGTGTATTTGTGTATTGCGTATTGTAATATATATTATTAATTTGTTTAACATATACCTAAATTAAATTATTTAATAACGGTAATACCAGTTTTATACAATTTTGAAAAACAAATGTACTTTAGGAAAGAGCAATGTATGTCATGCTGTTCTGTATGTATTATTTTACATATTTAGTAAGAACACACAGTTATTTATCGGTAAATTGTATGTTAAATATATACCATAAACATTAATTAATAATAAGCACTACTTTGTTTTCCAATTCACAATTAAATATAAATTCTTTCAAACGCGTAAAAACGCAAATAGCAACAAGTTAAATTCACAACGGAAATAAAATAATTAAAAATAAAATTTTAAAATGATTGCTTTAGTTTTATTTTGAAAAAGCAAACGTTTGGGTTTTGGTTTCGCTTAAACAAATCTAGCCAGCAGCTCGTCAGAAAGCTGCCGTTATTGGATAATGAGTAATTCAGAAAATTATATAAGCGACTAACGTTATAATGTTTTTTGAGGGCACAAAACAAAAACTTTCTTACATCTAGAGGCTCACTCACTTTTAAAGTAAATTTCGAGTTAAAAAAATTTTTTTTTTGATAAGTGTTCTAGAAGCTGTGGAGAGTCCTCTTTCTGGCCAATTAAAATTTATCAACTTAAAACATTTTTTTGTGGTCATTATTGAAGTTTTAAAAAAAAAGTCTTAAACGACAACATGGCGTCTGGACAAAAAAAAATATTTTTGTTTAAACTCTTTAAATTAATATAAAAATTATAAGTATATTCCTTAAGCGTTAAAATAAATTTTGAGTTAAAAACCGTCAAATTCAGTAATTTTTATATAAATGTAAAGAGTTTAAACAAAAAAAAATCTTAACTCGAAATTTACTTTAAAAATGAGTGAGCCGCCTCTAAATGTTAAAAATGTTCTTTTTTTCCAAAAATTTTCTTTTTTATAATCTACAAATTTTACCCTCAGCTAAGCAAATAAAAATAATTTTTTTTTCGCTCCACCCTAGTGTACATAGTACAAATAGGGTCCACACCAATCCACATTGAGACAATTACCAATAATGGTACAAAGTGGAGAAGACATTTAAAATTAAATAACCAGCTAATTTGCCAAACTATTACAATGTTGAGTGAAATTGTGTTAGACATAAAAACTCGCTAAATGACAACGCTAGCTTCCAAACACGTAAATGCATACGTATTATGGCTTAACATTTCCATACCACACAATCATTCAATCAAAACTCGAGAACCATTCAGTGCTATGCTACGTGTGCTCGTCGAACTGTTTTACACTTTATGCTGCATGAAAATATACATATATATATTATATGTTTATATTATTGTGCACGAAATCGCATGCGCGTAGAACGGACAAATTAAGGGAAGCTGCCGTCGCCAACAATTGCGGTTTGTCCAGCGGCTGTATGGACTGATTGTTGAGCTAAGCTCGGTGCTGGACGAACGATTGGCGTTGGTGTTGGGTTATTGGCGTGAGCTGTTCACATGATCACTGTTACATACACGTATGTATGTTAGTATCCGCTGTCCGACTAATTTTAGTTCAAAAAGGTAAGCAGATCGTGATATGAAACCGATTGGCGATGTTTTATATTTGCATGGCTTTTATTGCAATTCCTGCGGCACTTCGTTTATATGTGAGGTGTTAATCTTATGGGTTTATGGAGTTTAGGCAACTGTTCTCTGTAATATATATGTGAAAAATGATTTTACTTTAATAATCGCCATCGACTACATTAGTGCCAAGAATAATCAAAATACAACTACAAAATCTACAACAGACATTGTGCTCAATACGAGCGCGTTCCTTATTTGATTGATTTGTTTTTGTTTTTTTGTTGCGCCCGCGGTCCGTTTTATGATCGTTAACATGTTGGCATAATTTTGCGGTAGTGAAGGTGTTAAAATTACCTATCTCCAATTGGTTTTCATCGAGTCGATCATCTTGGGAAGTAGGGAAGTTGATTATTTCGCAATAAACTCACAGCTCTCTGTTTGTAGGTTTAGTGTACGAACATATTATATATACACACATATGCAAGGCATAGATGTGGCTTACTCGAAACAAAACGTACATTGCAGCCATGAAATTGTCAGTTGTGTGTTGAGCGTGAGAATTGTGAAGCCCGAAGATATTTGAATTGCATTAATTTTTAACAAGAAATTAACTATGAAACTTTGATTTAAGGAATATTACTTTATATGACAAACATTGACCAGACTTTCTCTGCTTGGCGTTGTTGGTATTATATCTAGATATGTACATACATTTATTATGGAAGTGCAACCTTCGAGGAAAAAACTTACAAAGATTACAGTATTTCTGTTTTTACAATTTTTTGATGGGTTTTAAGTATTAGCCTGTATGTATTTATCATTTGCGATAATATGTACAGCACTCCATAGTGATTTTTGATCAATTTTGCGTTTTTGCATTTCTCTTATTATTTATAGCCTTACACATTTCATGATTTTGGTAAATTTGGGTAGCGTTGGCAGCTTTTCAGCAATAAATTGGCATTTAATTTAATTCGATTTGAATTACGCTTTCATCCGCTTACACTCAAATCACAACAAAGCCAAGGAGAACAGGCAGGAATACAAAACCTGTATGTGCGTACACATGTGCACATAACGACACCTATACGAACACGTGCATACCCCACAGAGCGTAGTTTTTCGTACGAACTTGCAACCTGTCTTTTACCCTTATATTTTATAAAAAAGTAATAACAAAGTCAACTTTTTCAAACGTTAATTACAGCACAATCTAGCAAAGAGGGATCTATAGAAAAGGCACGGCGACCCTAAATAGATTCGTGAAAGTGTAGCTAACGCTTAAGTTTCCGCGGAGCTTGTAATATTAAATCACATTTCAAAACTCAACGTGGAACAAAAATGAGAGAAATTACGTTAGAGGTAGACTCTGCTCAAAACTGCTTAACTTCTTTGCACAGGCCGTGCAAAATACTTGAACATGCATGAGCACAATATAGTTCCACACAATACGCTTTTTTATGTACAGATTATCAAATTGATTTCAATTAACACTTGCCACCGCAGGTATCGGGCAGTACGCCTTAGTTCCAGTAGAACTGAGCGAGGCAATTGAATGTTCCTACAAATATGTTTGTATGTGCACACTTCCTGGATAATTTTTCGGATAATCAATAGCAAGAAAATTTGAAGAAGCCGAATTTACTTAATTAACTTCTTTGGCGTACTGGCACCGGTGACTACACTTTTTGCACACCCAATTTGAATTGGCATATTCACGCATTTACACCTTCGCTGCGCGTTCAGATCAGTCCTAATTTATGTGCGTGTGGTCATAAATTTGGTTACCAATCGAATTGACAAACGTTTGGCTTTTGTGCATAAATGCAGTTTAAATAATGCGACGCAGATGACGGCGGTGGCTGAGCGGCTTGTACGTGATCTCACTTGTACATGAGTCTGTGTATTCGGATCGCGCTCATAAGCAATGCCCTGGACTTATTGACGATTTTTCGCCGTTGGCAAGACAACAACTGTAGTGGTAATATAAAAAAAGTTGCTGCTTCGGACTTTGGTAACGATGCAAGCGTTTTGGTTCAGCACTGCTCGTATGAAATGATAAATAATCCACAATTCCGTGTGGCATCTAAAGCTTTTTCTTCTTTTTCTGACACATAAATAACGTATTAAAGCTTTAAACTGCGGCGCAACGCAGAAAACTATTTTGCCAATACATATACGCATCTTCAAATATGCAGATTTCTTTAAGCATTCAATAGGGGTATTCAGTTAGTTTCGTACCTAATAAAACTAAAGTTTAAATTAGCAGATTTGCATTTACAAAAACCAAATACATTGGTATTAACTTTCTGTCATTGGCTATTCCGCTACACTTAAACCCTAAAGTAGGTTTTTGAAAGCTAATCTATCAATGCGAAATACGACTCTGGGTCATGCGTGCTATTTAATACTTTACTTGAAGTCAAGTGTTATTCAGTGA
Organism: Bactrocera oleae; assembly: GCF_042242935.1. Classification (NCBI taxonomy): domain Eukaryota; kingdom Metazoa; phylum Arthropoda; class Insecta; order Diptera; family Tephritidae; genus Bactrocera; species Bactrocera oleae. Next base: position 22,750,957 of record NC_091536.1, read on the forward strand.
CATCAAAGCAGGTGACTGATTTTCTTTTTATTTGAAAGAAATTACTAAAATTTCTTTATTACTCTAAATACCCTAAATAGTTTGAATCCCATAAATGAATATTACAATATACAATAATAACGAAGGATTTTATCGCGTTTTAAAATCATTTTTATACAAATTTTGCATAAGTGTTAGAATATTATACTGTAAAATATCTGAGACTATACTAATTACTATAATTTGCCCTTTCACTGTTATTCACATGTATACATACATAAAGAAACATATAAATGGTTATGTGAGTATGTTGATTTCCAGAACAACGACTCTAAAGCTCGTCGAGTTGTGACCGAGTTGCCTATACGCGGACCCTGAGCGCTGTTTGAATGCCGCTCAGCAAGCTACTTATGATCCCAATTAATTTCCTCACCACCGCACACAACTATGACTGTATGTGTGCAGCGGACGGTATGGACACACAAGTATTGTAGCTGTTGTGTGGTTGGAGCAGTGGTAATCGCGAGGACATTTTTCAATCTTTTGACCAACTTCCCAATAAGAAAAATGAAAGGCGCAAATTGTTATATGCTGCGTTAATGCGTAAAAATACGCGACTGAATTCATACAACAAACACCAACAAAGAAGCTTCAACTCCTACCCTGGCATTGATGCTGGCACATACGAATGCTTGCGAATATGCGCCAATTTGGTTGTGGCTTTGCGATCACCATCCAGTTGGCAAGCGCGCTGTGGCGGGTGGACCCTCCAGTGAGGTGTTGTTTGGTGAAAAATTATGATGGGATTGGTGTACAATAGCAACAGCAATGGAATTGACCGAAATTGAAAAAGCAGCGACTTCAACAAATGAACTCGCCAGAGAGCAGCAAAAAATATTAAAAGCTTGTTACAATACCTGCAACGATGTACACATCTTTTCATCTCTGCCACCGCTAAGATCGCCGACTCATCGGCGTTACATGCCTAAGTCTTGGACTTTTGTACAAAATGTTTGTAGTTATATTACGCTGTTAGATACTCGATGTGACCATCTGCTATACGCCAGTACACCATGGGTGGTCTGCTACGCTCTGGCTTGCCCAGTGTCCTGCCTAATCGGCACGCTTCGAGCTAGTGAGGTCGCCCAGCCGCGCTTGCACACCATGTGGTACATCAATTGCTGTTGTTGTGGAATTTGTTGCAGCAAAACTTCATTTTGAGATTTGACAATTTGTTAAAGCTATTCAGCAGGTCGCTATAAATTACTAATAGAAAATTCATTGTATTTGTACTATATTTCTGCCACTTTTTATACCGATTACCTTGCTTAACTTTAACTATCCCGAGTTGTAAAATATAATTGGAAACAAATTCCAACTGAGCATATTTATGAGACTCCGACAGTGGAATCTCCAACAAAAAGTAATTTAGCCATATAATTATTTCCAGAATTGAAATTTTATAAAATCCCAAAACTAGCTACTTCATGTATACAATTAACAGAATATATGTACCTTTTTAATATCATTGATTTTGATATATTTTGGTATAGTGTTGGCATCTTTTGAAACAAAAAAGTGAAGTTATTATGAAATGTGTAACAAATTAGCCACTTAAGCATTCATTGTAATCGCGAAGTAACGAAGCTGATTTAGGCAAAGCAACCGGTTATTGCTATATTTGAAAATAACATTATTAAGGGGGTATTCTAAGTCTAGAGACATGCATTTTAGGTTATTTTTAAAGTGCCGTTAATATTTTTACTATCGATCTTTTTATCAGTTATTTATTAATGTAACAAGATTACAGAAAAAAGTTAAAAAAAAAAGTTAAAAATTTAAAAAACTGGCACCTATGATTTCAAACCTCCTAGTGATCTGAAATGAAAAAAACAAGATTAGCAATCTGCAATGATGTCGCAATTGTATGAACTAACGATAATTAAAAAAAAATTGTTTGACAAAACTGTTTGACTGAACGACGATATTTTTTACCATTTTTAAATTTAAATTTGGACACTTAGGCTAGTTCATACTCGAGAGAGGTCTATAAAGAAGATTCTCTGAGTATTTCAATTAAATCAGTGCAGTAGAATTGGAAATATCGTGGGCATATTTAAATTATTTTGTTTGGTTAGACCCAGCCGAACCAGTTTGGAGGCCCGGTCTGTCAAATGTCTATATCTCCGAAAATATTTTAAATTTTCAAAAATCCTTTTCTTAAATAGTTAAACTTTGAAAATATTAAAAAAATTGATTAATGCTACACTAGAATACGCCAAATAACAAATATTTTATGGTACTTACGTATTTCCTTTTTCGTTGCCACTAATAATTATTTCAATATGTAGTGTGATTCGACGTAGATGATATCGAAAGGTATGTGATACAAATTACACACAAATTTTGTGCCATCAAACTGAAAGTTAACTAACCTACAATGACAGCTTAGTGGTAGTCGGAATTAGTCATTGGCATGTGTCGAAGGTGATTGCCGTTTTATGACGGTCAAGAATGCCTAAATGACAGGACAATGTAGAGTTGTATTCAACAACTAGCCCCTTCACTAATTGTGCTCCGACTATTCAATTATGTGTGTGTGTGTGTGTCCTTGTGTTTCCATGTAACTGTCAAAACTGTGATTCAGCAGCACAGATAAACGAGCCAATTGCTCATGCAACCAGCAGTCATCGCAGATATCCGCCACCGACAGCACCCTTCAGCTTTTCCCTTACTCCTACACCGTATACACTGACAAGAAGTATATTGCGACAATCACTGGCTCTAATTAAAATGTACGCATTGGTGTGGTCATATCAATGTCACCATTTGTTTAAATTGCGGCAAGGATACGTGCATCCTTTGCTCCACGATGTGTGTTAGTGTGTAAATATACGAATTTGGTCGCTTTGCCAATTAGGGTTAAATACCGCACACATGCACGCATATCAACCTTTTATGGCATATCGCTTGATATAATTTGCATAATTCCGGGCGTTTTAACATATTCATAAAAAGTAACTAAGAAATAAAGCAAGAGCTCTGGTGTCCAGCAGAAATCACGATTCAAACACATTTTTGAATTAATTCATGTTTGGTCTTTCCATGGCGTCGGGGTCGAATTTCCTCTATGGGCATAAGCTGTTTCAATGATATGTACACAATCACAGTGTGTGCCTCTTGTATGTTTGTATGCCTCAGGCTGTCGTCGGTTAATTGAGCATGTTCCAACTACCATGCTACCGTTCAACCATCCTTCAGTGCTGCTGTTCTCGCTGAAATAAATTTTCAGCAAATCTGTCATTTAAATGTGACAAACTGTGTTTCATTTGCATGAAATGACGAGTACTATAGCGCAAGCGCTTGAAATTTGATATCTTTCAAAGGAAACCACGGCACACACGGGGTAACACAGCAGCGAACGCGCTATGTAAGTATAATCATATAATACATATAATAATCGTATTATATTCGTCTACAGCTGTAACTATGTATAGCTTTGTAGGTAGAAATATTGATTTTTAATTTCTTTAATTCATAATATGCTTAATTTAAGAAGACAACAATAGCGTTGATCCTCCATAAATTTTAGCTCGTAATTAAAGTTTTAAACCTGTACATTCTAAAATGCCTTGTTTCATTAAAGAATTCAAAATATTAGCAAGAACTTGTTTTAATATTAATATATATATATTTAAAGCTTTTTAAAATATTTATTTGAAATATTGAGCGCAAATGTAGGGAAATTGATCACACTCTTGCTTAAGATTAATTTAGTTCTGTAAACAATATCGTAGTGTTGAGTTTTATTTCTACAGAAAACAGTAAATCAATAAGCTTCACGCATCGCCTATCATCTTCACCTGCTACCCCCGCAGATTATACCATATTCATAAACTCTCCGTCAGCTAATTCATCATCAACGAAGTGCGACAACGAAATTAGCGGACACATCGCAACAGGAAATACATCCAATATCAAAATAAAACAAGTAAGGAAGGGCTAAGTTCGGATGTAACCGAACATTTTATACTCTCGCAAAGTCAAATGGTATACTCGTTTGAGATTTCTTTGTGGATTGACTGATATTTTCGGTAGAAGGTCAACTATAGGCACTGGGGTCCACATATTTAGTACTTAGGGGCTTGAACAGTTTTGGTTCGATTTAGACAATTTTTGGTCACAAGGTGGCATACTTTAAACGTATTATTCACGCAAAGTTTTACCCCGATATAATCATTGTTGCTTGATATGCATAGTGGAAAGTGAAAGAATCAGATGGAATTGAAAATGGTGTTTCATGGGAAGTAGGCGTGGTTGTAGTCTGATTTCGCCCATTTTCGCACTATGACATAGAAACATGAAAAGAACGTTATGCACCGAATTTGGTTGAAATCGGTTAAGCAGATCTCAAGATATGGGTTTTCACCTAAAAGTGGGCTGTGCCACGCCCACTGTCTAATTTTGAACGCGGTTCCTATAAAGTCATCTTATACCATCTCAGAGATAAGATTTAATGTCTCTGGCGTGTTTAGTGCTTGATTTATCGCGCTTTTAGTAGTTTTTAACAGTACCGTTATGTGGGGAGTGGGCGGAGTTGCCACCCGATTTCAACTATTTTCACACCGTCAATAGAAGTGCTAAAAACATTTGCTTCCAGGGAATTTTGTTATTATAGCATTAGCGGTTTAGGAGATATGCACATTAAACCTATTAGAGGCGGGACAACGCCCACTTTTTAAAAAAAAATTTTAACTGCAGATGCACCTCTCTAATGTGATTCTGTGTACCAAATAACAATCTTGTATCTTATTGCGGAGCTTAGTTATGGCAAGTTATTTGTTTTTGATTAATGGCGTTTTGTGGGCGTGGCAGTGGTCCGATTACGCCCATCTGCAATACCAACCGTCTCACGGTACCATGAAACATGTCTACCAAGTTTCATAAAGATATCTCAATTATCATTTTACTCAAGTTAGAGCTTGCACGGACGGACGGACGGACAGACGGACGGACGGACAGACGGACGGACGGACAGACAGTCACCCGGATTTCAACTCGTCTCTTCATCCTGATCATTTATATATATATAACCCTATATCTAACTCGATTAGTTTTAGGTGATACAAACAACCGTTAGGTGAACAAAACTATTATACTCTGTAGCAACAGGTTGCGAGAGTATAAAAAAGCAAAAAACAAAAAAGAAAAACAAGCGACCTTAAACGAGAAATGAAATTATGCAGAAGATTGTCGTGGTACTTACTGGCCCTGATTAAAAACTCAGAAACAAGCAGAATTAAAAATTTGCATTTAAATATAAAAGCAATTGCCACCACTACAGTGGCATCCCGTACTGCCATTTAAAAAGCAGCAAATCCACCACATCCGGCACAGCTTCCGCGTTGAAAATGAAATGTTGCTGCTAATAATTTTATCACCAGCAAACAGTTGACTAAATCAGCATTTACAAAAGATACCCAAAAATTAAGTCGGCGAACTGAAAAATTAGAAAGTACTGCAACAAATCGACCAAGTATGTAGCTCTTACACGCTAATTTCAGCGAAAAGCAGACCACGCACAATTTTCATTTGTCTTTGCCTGCGAACAGGATACAGCGGCATTTTACTTCGTCTCAAATTCGTGACATTGCACGATTGTGTGTGTGCATGTGTAAGTGTACATGACAACATTATTAATCATTTTGTGTGCGTCATGACGCTGCTTGCCCGCACCGCACACTCACAACGCATTTATTTCGGTTATCATATAGGTGTACATAAATATGTTAATAAAAAAATAATATTAAGTGGATGTTTGTACTATTTCCGCTAGAGCCAAGCTCCAGGACATCCCTTGAATGTGTCTGATTGAAATTCATATAACTGAGAAGTTTTAATTTCTACTGCAGGCTGACTTTTGTTTTATATTCGCATTATTCAAGCTTTCATGTGGCTTTGTCGTTAATGAATTTTGTTGATAGCGGACTTAATAAATTTTCAACTTAATTAGCAATAGTTGGCAAGAGTGGGATATTCATTATATTAGCACAGCGCTTTCGCTTTTCATTATAAATACCTGCGGATACCAAGCATTATATATTGCGGTATATTTTAATTATCAACCAAATTTAATACGCATTTTCGAAGAATTTACGCAAAATTCACATTCGACACACAAATCAACACACGTACTGTTATATGTAATTCCTTACGTCATGAATAATTCATAAAAGTGAAGCAGCTGTGTGCCGCTCATCCCGCCTTTTAAGCTGTGGCCGTCATGCATTGCTATTTTTGAAAATCACTCAGCTAATTTTCGAAACCCACAAATTACGTACTTATTGATCGTTTGAGAAATCCGATTACCTGCTCCGTAAGCAGTGCAAAGTAGCGCATGTCCAGCTTGAAAGACACTCTACGCTGTAAGAAAGATGTATTGTAGATTGTTGCAAGAAGCAGCGCACAAAATTTGTCCTCTGGACGTTGGAATAAATGTCAGGAAATTAGAAAATCACACTGCAGAAATATACAAATTATGTGCCCCGTGCCAACAGTTTACTACAAGAACATGCAACACGGCAAGAAAGCAGCCGTCACACGCCTATTCTTTTGCTTCTTCTTATTTATTTGTGAGCGAAAAACAAAAAAAAAAACAATAAACAAAGCGAAAGTGCAACGTAATTCTTGCTATTTTCAATAAACCATAAATTGATTTTTACTTTTTTTTTTGCTGCCGAATGCCTACTTCAATGTCCTTTAGAAAGGACTAGTGGAGGAGCATAAAAAATGCAGATCATCTATGGAGATTATAAGAAATAGCACGCACGCAAGCAAGGCAATGGCCAATGTGGCAAGCAACTCATCATATTATGCTCTTGCGATAAGAAGGAAGAGAATTGCAGCGGCAGGCGTTGCAACAACAAAACAAAAACAATAGTGTCAATGTATTTAGCCGCATTGTTTGCGCCTATCAACGGTGAATGCAGAGGAAGCATTACAAATACATATATATGTATGTGTCCATACGTAGTAATTCAGTAAGACAAATGTTGCGTGGCACAGTGTGGTAAGTAGCTATGTATAAACGTATTATGCAACGACTCCTCTTGCCGTTGAGATCGTTGCACTCAATCGCTGTTGTTGTCGAGCCGATCTTTGTGGTCATTGTTACCACGCAATACTGCGAGTGTCACTAGTCACTAGCTGCCGGCAACACTATTCTCGGCCGCTTTGCTACGTAACTGCAATGGCTACTACGGCTGGTTTACTGTCTTTGCTTTTTCAAAATCGTCCAAAATTAAAACCAAGCAAAAATGCAAGAGCGTCAACAACAAACCATCTGTGAAACACTCAATGCTGTGCATGCGTAAAATACACACACGCTTGCATGTAGACAAGGAGTAGCGACGATCAGAACGCTGCCGATCGCTGCGTTGTTTAGTCGATTAGGCGGGCACAGCCTGCCTCATTGTTTGTGCAAATTTGTATCGCCTTTTAGAAATCTATTTAGCACACAATGACGTGACTGCTGTAACAGTGTTATTGCTTTTTGAGTGGCAAAGTACTGTTAGTCAATGCAACAATTCCATGTGAATACGCAGTGTAGTGACTGTTTTTGGCATCTACCATTGCGCAATAGTTGGCGGTAATCACTGCAGTGAAATGCTTTTCTGAAATATGAATTTGTTCTTGACCACCAGTGAAATTGTTGCATTACGCTACCCGCTAGTTACATGTGCTTTCTCCACCAATTGCTAAAAAGTTTTCGTTAATTTCAAAAGCAGTCACTCATTGGGTTTTCGTTCAAAATTATACAATCTTTAGTATAAAACACTTCCACTGGGTATTTACATGCATGCAGCTACATAGCATGCGCAAGCGCACACGTATAATCTGCTGCTGCAGTCTTGAAGGAATGCATAGTTCATCGAAGGCGTAAATTAGAACCCGATTTACGCAAATTGCGGCTAAAACAAGGCAATTACACGAATTGGCCGCGGCCGCGTTTTTTATTACACGCATATACATATGTATGCTAAAATCGCAATTACCATTTCACCTATATAGGGTGTTTTTTTTTTTTAGATATTTTTAGAACTAGTAAATTCACGATATTGCACAATTTCGTCTCACATTTTATGACATTTGGAATGTGATCGTTTCACGCGTTATATGGCTTGGCTTTACGCTATTGATATTATCTTGGATAACCAAATAGTAGCGACCTATATACAATACTTACACATGGATGGTAAACCATCTCAATGTTAACAAGAAAAAACGTTAACTTTGGTTGCACCGGAGCTATAATACCCTTCACAAATACAAAGGCTCCTTACAAGGACTTGATTCCGATTGTTCAGTTTATATGGCAGCTATATGCTATAGTATTCCGATCTAAACAATTTCTTCGGAGATTCCATTATTGCCTTAAATAATAATCTGTGCAAAATTTCATGAAGATACCTCGTCAAATGAAAGAGTTTTCTATACAAGCACTTGATTCCGATCGCTCAGTTTGTATGGCAGCTATATGCTATAGTGGTCCGTTATCGGCCATTCCGACATATGAGCAGAAGCAGAGTTAGAAAATATTATATGCCAAATTTAGGATCCATATCTCAAAAACTGAGAGACGTGGATATACAAACGGACGGATGGACAGACGGACATAGCTAACTCAACTCAGCTCATCATGCTAATCATTTATGTATACATTTTATAGGGTTTCCGACGTTTGCTTCTGGGTGTTACCCTATTCAGGATATAAAAACATCATTAAGTAATTTTGGCAATTTACAAGAGAACCTGAAGAGTATCTTAAAGATGCTTCGAATCAATCACAATTTTTTCGAGTTACTACATATACGCACTTGTTAAGTCAGAAAGCATTGTTAAATATGATTTAAAAGCTAATACGATTTTGACACAACCCGAACGAAAAATGAACACCCGTTATAAGTGGATGGCTGCAGACAAGTAACTGCATGTGTATAAGTAGGTGTCATTTGCGTAATATAATCTTACAATAAATCATTCAGTGAACGTAATACAAAAATTGATTGAAATCACGTACATGCTGTAATAATTTATTTCACGCTTCCAATGCGCCAATTACCAATTCCGCCAACATCTCATCATTAGTGTTGACGTGAATACTGCCGCCGCTCCCGATCAGTGCCGATGTCCGCAAGAACAACAAGTTAACAACAACATGCTGCCAAAGCAATCAACACCTGTCAATCATGTGTGCTTCGCCGTTGGAGCAGCAACAACAACGTGTCACGATCAAACTGCCGCAGGTAGAGTGTGATTACCAATACGAGACAGCACGCCCCAGCCCAAAGCATCGCGAATGTAGTAGAACACTGATATCCGTTGCGGCAAATGGAACGGCTGCTGATCAACAAATCAGCTGCTAAGTTTGTTGCAATTTAATAACAAATTGCCGCACAATTGGCTGTGCCAAGTGCAGCATATCTCTTAAGCTCGCAAGGCGCGTTTTGATAATCCCCTACCTACTGGGACCCAGTGATCAGTTGTAGTTGATATCCTTGCCACTGTAGCAGTGGACGATGCGCAGCACTTATTGCGAAATGCACAATTATGTAACATGCAACCACATAATTCTGTCATTTGCCCCAAATGGAGTTACAAATGTCCATGCTTGTTGCACTTAGGCCATATGGAAACAACGGAGCCTAGAAACCGGTTGTAATCTGCCCCTTATTTAATTTGTTTATCGCCATCTGATTATGTACGCGAATTGGTGAATCGGCGACTACAAGTATTCACATTGGATTTGAAGTAGTTTGCGTCTTATAAGTTGTTGTGCGATCATGTGGCACATTAGTAATTCCGCAGCCGGTTTTATGCCACCTAAAGTAATATATGATCTTTTGGATATATTGTAGTATACAAAATAATGCGATTAAATTCTGATTTGCTGCTTCATAGTATATCTACAAAGGTGAAACATTTTTTAAATTTAAATTAGGTTAGGTTAGGAGGTCGATTCTAAGAAGGATCACACTAGGACAGCTTAAACGCCGGTCCGTTGTGGTACCTTAGAGAAAGGAAGTTAAAACTTCATATCTTTTTAGGCTTACAATCAACAGTACTATTTGCTTTTTAAAGCCATTAGTCTCTTGTAGTAACAGTCTTTTTCAGAACAATATAATATCCAAATATCAATTTAGCAATCTATGATCCTGTCGGAATATGATTCATAAATAAAAATAGATAGGCGCCATACTGGCGCTAAGCGAATTAGAACATTTCACCAAATTTGAGTGAAATGTCTTTAATATTGACCGATATACAGCATCTACTAATAGAGTTGAAACGATTTTGACAGCTCGCAGCGGCCATGTTTGTTTACAGACTTGTGTTAAATTTTAACAGTATATACAGTGAGGTTTGTCATTTCATCATGTCACGTTTCGCTTTGATTCTCCAATATAACTACGCAAATTCACGTTCTTTGGTGGCTACTGTAAGAGCTATTCGCGCAAAGCACGATCTTCTCAGATGAGGCACTTCGGGATTAATGGCTTCATTAACAAACAAAATTGTCGCTATTGGGGTGAGTGAAATCCTTATAGGGTTCGGGAAACACAATTGCATCACCACAAATTTACCGTTTGTTGCGGATTGTGGTATGACACCGTTATCGGTTCTAATTTCTTTCGAAATGGCGCAGGAAATGACGATACCATCAATAACGAGAGTTACAACACGATGTTAACGGACATTTATTTCCAAAATGATCGAGATTCAATCAGCCAGCAACGCCCGAGGAGCGCGAAGACAATATTCAGCGCACTATAGCAGAAATTTTAGCCGAAATACTGCACCGGGTCATTGAAAATTAGCGTAAACGGCTCCGTTTGGCCGATAATTTGTTTAATTCATAAATGGCAAAAAATTATCTGCATAAGAAAGAACCCATTTTGACTTAATTTGAGTGTTTTATTACCTTATACCCTGAAGAGAGTATATTAAGTTTGCCACAAAGTTTATAACACCCAGAAGGAAACGTCGGAGAGCCTATAAAATATGTACATAAATACTCAGCTTATCATGCTATAGCATATAGCTGTTATACAAACTGAAAAATCGGAATCAAGTGCTGGTATGGGAAACTTTTTTATTTGACGATGTATCTTCACGAAATTTGATCGGAATCAAGTTCTTGTAAGGAACCTTTGTATTTATGAAGAGTAATATAGCTTTGCTGCAACTGAAGTTAACATTTTTTTTTTGTTTTAACATCACGTCGTTCTTGGTGGTAGACCCTATATAAAGTATGTAAAAGTTATGTTTATAGAATCTAGGAAGTTTTTAAAGTAGTTAATAAAGCTTGGAACTTTACTTTGATGTGAACTAATTGGAACGATTTATATATAATATAATCTTACCATATTATATTTGTAGTGAGTCTTTTAGATGTTTTGAATTATTTTATTTTAAGCCAAGTGGACGTAGTTATTAACCGGTTTTTATATGCCAAATATTTTTCTGTTATCTAAGATCCTCTATAATATTTATTTCTTTTATACCGTAATTAGCTACTGAGTGTATGTAGCATTTCAGCAATTTTTTAACAACAAAATTTTGTTGCAACGGCGATTTGGAAAATATACCAGCCACTTATTGGCAGTTTCTGTAAGTGATTTCATAAAAACTAACTCTCTGTGACTTACGTTATTTGTATATCTAAATATTGTAAACTGCACCGGAACTTAGTACGCGCTTATTTATTACTTTTTAGATTCGAAAAATATCATCATAAAACTTCATTTAAAAGGTGTCCAAATATTGCACCATCGTTAATCCACAATGAGCAATTCGCACTAATGAACTTCAGACGCTTCCTCATGCTGAGTGAAGAACTGAAAACGCAAGCGATTTGCCTTTGCCAAGTTAAAACAGAAATGCTTAACTGTAAACTCTAGGGTGCTCTCACCTCTGACCACAAGCGGACTCCACTAAAAATACTAACTGAACCAGGCGAAACTACAAAATGATTTCACCAATGAGCATTAACGGTATAAGTAGTGGTAGCCAAAAAAGTAAGCAAAGCTTACAAATATAAAGTGGAAGATGTGAAAAGCAACCAGTTGGCTAGCTGCTAGCAACAGCATGACGCGACCGTAGCAGCACAAGCACACACACGTTCAGACCTATTCTCAGTCAGCCCATCAACGTCAAGATCGATGAATGTGCCGCTGAGTGGTGGCAAATGCAACGAAGTGCACCGCTGTGACGACCGCCGGTGGAATCGTTGGTGATTGCGACGACGACGTTCGAGTAAACCGAATGGCTTGCAAACAGAAGGCTAGCTCTAACTATTCACTAACAAATGCACCTAATGGTATTCCAAAAGATATCAAAAACCGCAAATGCAATAAAAGGAAGGCATCGCCAAAAAATCCAATTGCTGTTGAAAATTCCTGCTTTGTTGCCATTCCGTCTCGAACTTTGGAATAGATGGACTATTGAAGACACATTAATACGCTGTTCGCGAGTAAATCATATAAACACCATTAAGCGTTGATTTCACTGTAGAAAGATCAGTGCCAACAGAGCACTGAAAGGCGAATACTCCGGCAATGCATTGGAGCTATGAAAGCTTCATCTCATAGTTCTCAACGGTTATTTATAACACTAATGCTTATATGTGCAGTGAAATGAGTCAGAGGGAAACAGGGGGTCTCACAAGAATTCGTTGGCCCACTGCTGGGTTGTATGTGATTATAGTGTATAACTATTTTTGAAATTGTTGTTTCAGCAATGATTATTCTTTTTGTTTATGTTGTTATTTTTCCTGTCGAAATTCCTGTTGCGACATCGGCAGAATCCAAGTTGCACCAATGTTGGTTGCTGCTCTTCGGTTGGCCGATGGTGGTGTTAACATTGTTAATATGAACGTTTAAATTCCTTTTGTACCTCACTTCTTATTGCATTTCTATCCGATGTATTCGGTGTGTGCGATGTGTGCGATGTGTCGTACGGTATTCGGCGCGCTTCGATTTTGATGACCGATTTTTCCTTTAATTCGCTTTATGCACGCTCGTGTCGATGGAAAAATTGGATATGGCATGTAATCGACGAGTGTAACGACAGCGCGTACAACGATACATGGTGAATGGTGGCAATTGTAGCCGTGATGGTGTTGACGTCGCATTCGAAGGTGGGTTCAACTATGAAGATAGAAACCTATTGTAGATTCCCAGCAAGGCGTGCGGTATTGTAGTGGCATTGCTGTTGGTATTGTGTTTGCGGTGTAACTATTGTTGTTCCCGTGGGTGTTGGACATCTTTAGGCGTCGTTTTGTGTTTGTCGCTTGTTATATGTTGCGAGTGTGAATGGCGCAATCGGAATGGTTAAATCGCAATCAAAGGAACTACTCAAGACAACTACACTGTAACAGTAAGCGTGTGCATGTACACGCATTCACTTATGAAATATACATTTTAGAACGTAAAACGAGCTAATAATCATATCTAGCGTACAAAGAAAGAAAGCGAAGTTGTAATGGGTTTTTATCAATTGCAGCAAAAACTCACTGAACGGAACTAAACTTTCGGGGTTTTGCGCTTTCCTCCGCATAATTCGTTACTCACTTTGTAGGCCCAATTGAACACCAGAGCGCACCACTTGCACATTTAGGCGCAGATTCTTGCTTTAACTCCAACCTTAGTAATAAGCAATGAGCTACATGCACGTGCATACAACAATTCAGTGCCAATAAATATTTCAAAGTTTCGTACGTAGATATTATTATTTTCATTTCAACTTTGCATGTTTATTTCTATTTTGGCCACGATTTCAATTCAATTAATTTCGGCTGCGGGTTCAAGCAAAAGTCAAGCGCTGCTACTGTTCGCAGATAACGAAAACTATTGTACAAATTTACAACAACAACACCAACAACAATATGATTGCCCAGCCGCCAGTGACAATATCGATACCAAAAATATTTTTGATAAAAATCATCAGTTAGACGCCAAAAAAAAAATAAATAAATAAATATCAAAATAAAGATATGCTTGGAGATTGAACGCAGCAACGTGCCAAAAGTTTGCTACTGCATTTTCCAAATATCCCCTTGCATGGGTACATGTACGGTACGCCACCGCCAAGTAATATTTTGTTGAAGAATGTAACTTATTTGCAAATTTTGTATGCCTTCCTGGAGACTGACGGGGTAGCAGGGTTGCCAGCCGAGCTCACGTTTTATTTGTACCAAAAATTTGCTAGCAAGAAAAATATGTTGTTAAGATTTTATTTCTTAGATAGACCTTCTATAAGCTAACCATAGCTACTACAACAACTGCAAGATTAAGTAAATAAGCAAGCAGACAAGTTGCAAGTACGATAGACTTAATTATCTTTTTTATGTTGAACGCTGCAAAGGCAGAAATAGTGAGTCACAGCGCAAATGATCAGCGCAGCAATGCGAGTTAATAGACTCAAAGATATACAAGTATACATGTTTATTTTATACATACATACATATAATTTTCATATGAAAATATGTAGACATACATATGTATGTATAAGAGAATAAAACAATTTAAAATTGTGAAAGCCAAGAAAGTCAAGTCGGTGGTTTGGCGAAATTCTTAAAGTCCGAAATAAATTTTCATAATATTATATATATATAATAAATTTTCTATAATTTCGTTGCAAGTGTTTCATATCCAATATATTTTAGCAAGAGAGAATAGTGTTAAGCCAATAACAAAGTGTTGACGCTCTCTGTTTGTATGTTTCACTTACACATTTTTGCAAAAGCATACTATAATTTTTATATAATTTAGAAATATCTGTTAATAATTTAGGCACAATATTGTACATGGTCAACGTACTTCATGTAGCGTACTCACTCAAGTCACCTGCAAAGTCATTTATACCGTATACTAACTACACCCAATAACGTGAAATTTACACAAACGCGCAGACGACAGTATCACAATCTGGCACAACATAAATTCATGTCGCACAAAATATTTCCAAGCACACTCCATACACTACAACAACAACAAATTCAGTCTAAGTTACTCCAAAGGCAACAATATTAAGCATTCATTTTACGTCGACCACTGGCGCATCTTCGGCCGCAAGGTATGCCCGAAAAAGTAGCATCTGGATGGCGCAAGCATAGAATGACTGGCTCAGCGAAACATATTTTCCATGTCGATACAATCGATTGCGTTATGCAAAATATATGCAAATACCATATTGGCACAATATCGCACATAAAAGCAAATATACACACCAACGAACCATGAAATATCCACTTAAGCAACAAAAAAAAACGATGTTTAAAAAGTTCAAGATGGAAGAATTCCAAATTGGAAAGGCCAACAGCTTTGAACAATGCCAACTTCCGCAGTCTACCCTGCGCAGCCTTAACTTTAGCTCGCCCTACTTGCAGAAATTTCTGAAATGGTACAAATCAACAGGCCATGGTTAGGCGATGTCTTCTTTTGCATTAGAAATAATTTCGATCCGCCGATAGATTTGCAAATTTATCTTGTGGGTGCACCAATGTGTATGTACGTTTCGAGTGAGCGAGTGCACTGAGGCGTGAGTGAGCATCGTCGCACGAAGAAAGTTTCAAACGCTGATATGCGCTAGTAGTCAGAGCTGCGAAGGCGTTGGAGAGCATTCGTATTCTGATACATGCATATGTATGTCTGTGTATAGTAAAGAAACTTACTGTGCAGGTAGATACCGATTGGTCGGTTGATATTCGCACGAGTCACAATAATCATTAAACATTTAAATTACTGCCGACTAAGTCGGTTATGACCAAACTCATTGTAAGTACTACCGCACTTATTGAGCTTATGATCGGATTGTGGGATTTATGAAAGTACATTGATACACCATTCATGCCCAGGTGCCTTTGTATTGCAGGATGACGCCGTTTAAAACTATTGCGCACAACGAACTACGAGAGCGCAGAATTATTTATGCAATATCAGGGAGTTATCCTATTCCAGTGAAGTATACTTGTATAGCGAATTTATACAAAATGTGAGACTTTTGAGCTAGCAATAGTTTTTAAATTAAGGATTAAGGCGGAAATCAGTTTAGATAAAAAATCGATTTTCTTTAATTGCAAAAATTGTTAGTACAACTATTCAAGAATATGTTGCTTAAGTTTCAAGACGAAATTCCAATTAGTTCCGATGATATGAGCACTAAGGTAAACACTGGTCTATTCAGTGCCGAAACGTATTTTTTTTCTTCAAAAGCGTTTATCTCGAAACGACTTTTTTTCAACTTGCGGGAATCCTGGCTCAAAAAGTTATATCCTTTATTCAAGTCCGATAAATATGAACCAAACTCTGGACTGATATTATTAAGTAAGTTATATTTTTTTATGTAAGAAAGGTGAAAAAATTATATAAAAACATAACATTTTGTTCAAACACCTCCAAACATTTAATTTTCAACTATTTTGGCCAGAATTTGGTTCATATTCTTAGAAAATATGTTACTAACGAAAAGAAAAAAAATTAATGATTTCAGATCAAAGTTGTGACCTCCAGGTGTGCCGCCAGTACCCAACTCTGATGGCGATCGTCAATGGACACCACCCACTAACTCCACCACTTCCGGCGGAAATGGCATTTTTATTATTTATTTAAGAGCGTAGTTCAAAATAGGAATAAACTACCCTGCAAGTTTAAAAGAAATTCTAAGTATTCTTTCTCAGTTAAAATTAATCACAACAAAACACCGAACTGCGGCCTCCTAAACTGGTTTCCCCCCTTAAGAGAATTAGTAACGGTTACATCGTAAAATATTAGGAACGCGGATATGAACTTTGGCTTCCCTTAGAAATCTTTCAACCGCCTTAAAACGCCAGATTAAGAGAGAAAGCATTGTTAAGACAGAAATATTACGCAAGTTGAGCTTTAACGATATTTGAACTTTGAAACAGATACGCAAGTAATAAAATTTTTCAAATGATTGTTTTTTTAACTCTCCTATTGCTAGGTTTGCATATAAATTTTCCGGTAGTACTAGTATTTGCTCGGGTTTTTGCGCTTTGACGCAACAAATTCGAGACACCCAAATTTCATTTGTGAATTATTCCTTCAATTTTTGTTCACTAATTTCATGGTGTGCGCTTTTCGCGTCGTTTATACAATTAAATGTGAAACGTTGTTGCATGTCAAATTATTATTTGCCACATGTTCGCTTACTTTGAATGTAGTAGCTGCATGACAAGCGACACAGCGCCACAGTGGGCTGCTCATCATGCTGCATGCAACTCCGTGGTCGACATCGCATTGCATAGTCACTTTTAGAATTGTATAGAATCACAATTGACATATTACGAGTACATTGTCGTAGTTGCCGAGCATCGCACCTCACCTCGCCTATCTGCTACCACTTGTACAAGCTAAGCTCACAAATTAGCCAAAGAGATTTACAAAGCATGGAGGCAGCAGGCGCCTTTGAAGTTTAAATGTAGATACATACTTATATATGATTCACGGCATAGAAGCTTTGGCGAGTGCAGAATTCGTAGATAAAATGGAGTAAATGTATCTGTCGCAAGCTTGTTGTATTTGTTCTTATTAATGGGGTGATGCGGCAATTTGCTTCCACGTTCTGTATCATTACTCAGTACCGCCCATGATGATTAATTGTTACAAGCGACTTGGTTGTCAGCGACCCAGAACCAGCAGCTACCAGAATTGGTGACGTATTTTTTATAATGATATTTAACTACTGTCGAAAGCAATATGCTTGTATTGGTATCTCCATGTTATGTTCACATGCTTGGGTGCTCGCATTTGACCTCTATTAGAACGACTAAGCCCAGTTAGAAATGGATACAATTACAGAGTCGCCAGTTGCAGTAAAGCTACAAATATTTACATAATACTCGTATTTACTGCACAACTGGTTATCAAATAATTGAAGATGTGTGAGGAAACGCCAGTGGTGCCTTTTTATATAATATTTATCCAAGATGTTGTACAGCGCAGAGTAGTTAAGTTCATGCAACGGTTCTTTGAAACGCAATAAAGTAATTACTATAGAAAATGATCTACGAATATGAGCATACATATGCATGGGAGTTCCATATTGAGACGAATAACCAGATGTTTGATGATCGGGTCACAAGAAATCTTATAAGGCATTTTACATATGTTTAAAGTTGCACAGAACGTTATGAAAATAAATGATCTGCGGGCATTGTATCGTAAATAAACTAGCATTAACAGACTAAAGAATAAACATATAATTTAAGTTGAGAAAATTTAAAAAATCTAAAAGTCTTTAGTTAACGCAAAAAAAAAGATTTTCAGAACTAAAGCTATTCTGAAGAAATGGCAAAAACTTCCCAACACAAAACATAAATCTATAAATTTAAGCATCAATAGTGGGCCAAGGCAAAAATAAATGTTACAGTTTTGAAGAACTCAAGAATTTTTTGGATATTACAAATAATCTAAAAGAAGAAAGTGAAAGTGAGCGCTGGTTTCAATACTCGAAGTTACAAAATAGAGAGTGAATCCAAAGGCAAAAAAGTCAATTAATTAAGCGCAATCAACAACCGCAGTTTACAAGCAACAGCAACTACAAACATTCATATGTTATAAGTGAAAATTGTAAGTCGCGTCGTCGGCCTCATCAATATCGCTATACATCCCTATGCGCGCTGTCGGCCAAACTTGGACACATTCATTCATTAATTCATAACCAACAAACATGACCTAAATTATTCAATTCGTTTTATATATTTTTAATTTTTCTTATTACGAAATTGCCATTTACATTCATTTACATTTTGTTTCGTGCTCATATCGTCTCGAGCACTCTGGTTAAAGGGGTCCAATATACTCACCCATGTTTATGTAACAATTTATTCTAATTTGACCCGCTTATTTATTTTGATAGATTTCTCAACACATTCCTCAATTGTTATTGTAATAAGTGATTGTGACGCTTTCCCCTTCTTGTTTAATTGTTGCTTCAACAATCAACATTTGCGCCTAAATGATGGATATCTTTTTCATTAATTTTGACTCAGAGGTCATATCGCTAAGCCCAACTGTTGCTACTATGCTGTTTTTCGAATTCGTACAAGTAGTTATAAATGGTTTTTTTGGTTTGTTTGTTTGTTTGTCATCTCTTTTGAGCTGAATTCTAAAGAATTGCATTGATTAATTGGGTTAATATAAGTAAATATGAAATAAGATCAAATCAGCAGCTTAAGAGAGTTAGGGAATCTGTCTACATTATGCTATCTAGACATGGACAAAATTATCCAAAACTCCTCTCTTTGCTTTCTGAGTGAGCTCATGATCTCGTGGTTTTCTTTGGCAGCACTGAAAGTTCATGAGCTACTGAACAGATAACAAGCAAAACAATGAACTACCACAAAGAATCCCGCAGAAATAAATTGCGAAATCAATGGGTTATTTGTGAGATCAGATTTTTAGTGACTTTTACGCTCTCTTGATTCAAAGCGTTTCGTATCATGTTGTCCATGCTATAGTAGCGAACGGTAGAAGCGGTGCTGAGTGTTTATTTACATTGCGCTCTTGTTAGATAGGTAGTATCAGCTGATTCGGCTTACGGTTTTGCGTCGATGACTGTTTGTAGCATTATACCTACCACACGAGACATTAATTTTTAAGAAATCTAACAAAGTATTACCTTGCAACATGTGCAACATAAATAATTTGCGCTAATATAAAGTATATTCAACTTCACAGCTTCGAGATATAGAATCAATCAAACGCGTTGAATGATTGCCCACTTGCCCGGCCTTTTACCGGGGTTTGCCAACTTTGAGTAATAACTGTTAAACGGTCTCAAACTTCTAAAAAGGTTATTAATATCTGCGAAATATTTCTATGTGTTTCAAATTTATTTTGTAAAGCATTAAATAACCTTTTTTTCAATAACTTTTCAATAATTGTAGAGTATTATAAATTGTATTATATTAAAAGTCCTTTCAACGTAACGCTCTGGTTTTGATTTTTTTTTACCTTTTATTGGCTATACACACCAAGAAGCGCAAATAAAATTATTGTGGCAACAACATTGCAGCATACTCATCACTTCTGTAGAACTACATACATACATACATACATATGTACATATGCATGTGTGTATGGCATTCCATTTCTTAGCTTGTTATTATCATACGAGTACGATGTTTATGTTGTCTGTCGACGTTTGCTTGTTTTGATTTGTAAACACTCCGGGATCCTTTTGTTGCACCCAAGCAACATTCGCACACACACATATGCATACAAGTATATCCACATGCGCCAGTGCACATTGCCTCATAAAGTGCTGGGTCAAGAGAAAAACGCCAAAGGATCCGTGCAAAGGATGGTACATGTAGCAGCTTCAGCAATGACAACAAGGAGCAACAACGTTGACAAGCAGCGAATAGCAAGACGTGCCACGGCTGTAACTCGCTTATGGCAATGTGTGGCAACTACGGTGGCTCTCGACACTACTGAAACTGTCACTACGACCATGTTCATTGCCTTGGCGTGTTATTGTCGCTGGGTACTCATATGCCGCAGCATGTCGTCGTCGACGCACACGCACTCCGCTTTGCCCCCGCTGCCGCTTCTACCAAGGTCCACTCTTCACCTGGTGGTCGTCGTGTTTTCAAACATAATTTCGCTCATTCCACAGCATACCGTCGGCCGTTGCTGCCGTTGCTGCCATTCGCTGTTTGATGTTTCATTGGTCATTCCATTATGGTCGCTTATGTCACATTCGCTTTCGCCGTGTATTGGTACATAACTACATTCCTCCAGTAAACTCAATATGTTTATTTTCAATTCGAGTACTGCTTTCTTTCTACCATTGTGTAGTCTTTGTTTTCCTGCGCTGTTATTCGCTGGCTTTATTTAGTCTTTGTATTCTCCTTTTATTTTCATTTACTTGGAAGTGATAATTTATTACAACATTGACCGAAAAAACGATTCGAGTGGATCACTTGGCCGGAATGCGAGACGCCCTCAATAGCTGCATGGGCAACGTACACCTTTTGCGCTGGCGACGAAGTAAGCAGCAGCAGCAGGAGCAGGAGCTGAAACGCCCAACAACAGCGACAACAGCGACAACGGCGACAACAGCAACTGGCATTTGTCCGGATACCTTTTATTTCATTTAGTTAATACAAAACGGTGACTTAGTATTTCTTCTTGTTTCATTCTTGATTTCTTTCGGTTATGTTCATTATTGTTTTGGATTGCTTTGTATTTATTGTTGCGCCCCGAAATCGAATGTCAATAAAGTGCCAGGCCCTGCCACTTACTAACCACGATCCCAAATTCCTGATCTTCGCTGCTGCCTTGGGTTGTGTTTACAGTTGTTCCTTTTGTCGACTATTAATGTTTACATACAAACAATTCGTTCTGGTAAATACAAAACATTGACTTAAGACAAATGTGAAATCCGGTGTGAATTGTGTCATTGTTTGCCGAGAATTAGTACCGTTTAATGTTTCAACAATAGCAACTAACATTTTATTTAATGTTCAAGTTGGTCAAAAGATTCATTCGTGTAGAATATAATACAATACCTCTGGATTTTGTTATTACTTTTGTACTCCTTTGATTGTTTTTTTTTCGTTTTTGCCTTGGAGAACTTAATAATGAAACTCTCAATACTCAAAATATTCTGAAATTTGCATATGCAAAAGTAATAGTAAATTATTACATTATATAAACTTAAATTGTTTTTTAAATCAAACCTTCTTCTTTACTAAATTGTAATTGCGAAGTGTCTTTCAAATGAGTATGTTCAGATCTATTATTTGTATAACATACTTAGTATTGGCAATCGTGTAATAATTTATGAACTATTTTGTTTTATTATTTCAGTTTAACTTAAAGACACCGAAAAGCCAAAAATTCATTCTTGATGGAAGAAATATTATATATTCACACCGACTCTGATGAGCGTCTTAAGCCAAATTTTAATAATACTCTCTAATTGAAGTACGCACTATACTTTCATTTATAAACGCAATTTAGAGAATTTTAATATCAAAAATATATAGATATTTTATCAAATAATTATATGTTTTAAAAATATATATTTTTTTAATTGTTTAAAATACTAAAGGTTTACTAACTATAAATAGCTAAAGGCTTTAAGTTGATTCTAGCACTATAGGAATGCTCTAATTTTGGCGTTTTGTTATGAGCGTCATGCTGCTATAGTGCCAAACCTAAAATATTTATAAAGTAGAACTTCACTGATGCTTAGTTTTAACTGGAAGGCACACATTTGCTCGAGCGTTTTCGAAAAAAAAACTATGTACATATGTATATGCAAGAATATATACAACTAGTATTATGTAAAATTAAAAGAATTCTGATTAGAAATCAGAAAAAACATGAATTATAATTATGAAAAGAACAATAAAAGCTTTATATCATAAATATTACTAGCAGAGCAACACAGTTTACAAAATATAAACACATTTTCCTCAAAGTACAAACAATTCAGAATTGCTTCAAGTAAAGTAGAACAAAAAAGATGACAAAGCCACTTTCAATTTCAACTTTTTACCTTGGCTAATGAACTTCACGCACAAAACAGATGCGACTCGGATGAGCTGCAGCAACAGCTTATGGCGGCAAACATGTGCCATCACCAACACTCTCCTCGCTAATTTCGCTAATTTCAAGACTGGCGACGTCGCCATCGTCAACATAGTCCATCAAAATTAATTAGAAAAGGTACCAAGTGTGCTCGGAACATTAGCCGATGGGGATTGTGGCGACGTAAGCCGCAAATTTGTTGTGGTTTGCACAAGTTAAAAAGGGCCAAAAAAGCCAGCCAGTTCATAAGCTCTTTACCCCAAACGCAAACCACAAACGACTCGTTGATGTTATGCATCATTCATCAACTTTTCTACAGTTTTCAAATTGTTTATACGCTGAAAACTAAGGAGGAAAATATAACAAATTATGTCGAAAAAGTGTGAGTTTTGCATGAAGAGCTATATTTAAGAGCAGAAAAACATAAAAAGTCAACGCCACCTTATTTGAGTGCGATGGGAAAATGTGGCGGACTGGACGATAAGTAATTGTGAAAAACTTTGTAGAAATATGAAAGTCCTGAAACAACAACGCACAACGAGAGAGAACTTAAATACCTTAATTTTAAGCGATATCATGTGAATCATTATCAATTTATTAGCCAAATTTAAAATTTGTCGTTATGCTTTAAATATGTTTTTAATCATTTTATATTTGTAATTAACTCATTACGTAAGTCATACTTGTATGTATGTGTGTACTCATATTATATCTGTTTTCAGTAACTTTTAATATCTAAGTTTACTCTTTAAAAATATAACGTAAATTAATATGTATGTAAAATATGTTTGCAGTCGGCTGCATTTTATGCGTTCATGTGAATAGAACAGTATCCTTCTTCCTTGCGGCCTCTGAATGCTTTTCAGCGTCATTCACAATAACCCCGAGGTTACATCTGTTGAGGTATATGCAAACTTGACAATTGGCTGATTAATGTTGACACTCAATATGGAATGACCATTCATGAAGTACTATATACATATGTACATATATACCTACAAAGATTCAAACTTACACCACATATTTTCAGTAAACTTTGCTATATAGTATTGTGGTATTGCTGCTAACCGCGTGAGCGCCCAATAGGGATTCACACAAAATTTATGTATCCTTTGGCATACACTCACACGCTTGCACGCTGAACTCAGATAGACCTATGCGTATGCATATGAAGGCTATGCATACTGCAATAGCTGCAATTTAACATTCCATTGTTGATTTATTGGCTTTTACTGAAATTGCATTGGCGTTTGTTGAACTTCTATTGGCAATTTTTTAGTTTCACGGTGAAAATTGTTATTATGCTGCCACCAAGAGCAGTATGTGCGCTTTAATTATCGCAGCACTTTGCTTCCTGCTTTATTTAGTGCGTTAATACGTGTATTTGTTCGCAGTGATATCAGATAAAATTGTATCTACTTTACACTTGATGTGACAGTTGCATTTGTTGTACATAAATGACGTCCGCTGCCACGCAGTTGTAGGTCTAACTGTGTGACTGACAGGTCAGCGCCACTGTACAACGATAAGCAAACATGTTAATGAAGCTTACAAATCAATCAACCGTGACTGAAACGACAAAAATGTCAAAATTAATCGGCACACAAGTGTAAATATTTACATTCTTACTGAATTACACACAAATATTCTCGAAAGAAGAGTTAATAGCGAGCATGGTCGCATCCTTTTCACAAAAAAATCCTTGAATAAATGTTGTATATTTTATTAAACTGACTTGAAATTTGTGTAAACACTTTATGTTAAAAAAGAAATATGTGCACATGTAAATAATATAATATATATAAATAACTCAAATCGTCTCTCATTTTAAATTACTTGTGGTTTGTATGGCTCAACTGCGCGCCATTGTGCACAATTTTTTCCAATACTTTATATATAAAATTTAGTAGCTGTGTTATCGAGTACAAACGCGTACATAAGCTCATGAGCGGCCGTGGAACGTCCACCCCAGAGGGCTGCATAAAGTTTTACATTTTTAATTACGAACTTACGAAAAACCACAAACACAACGACACTTCAAATGCATACTCGGCTGCCCAACGCACAGCTCCCTCAAGCGGACGACATCGGCAGTGCCACTGCTCAGTCGTGTTAAACGATTAAATAAACAAATGCGTCACGCCGCTGTGTGCTTGTGTGCACTTTGCAAATAGGCACACATATTTTCAAAAGTTTATAATGTGGACTCGCACATTTGTTTGCATGCTTACGTTTTCGCTATTTGAGGACACATTAAGGGGCCGAGAAAGGTTTTCACTTATTAGTAGTTCATGGCTTGTGCTTTGATTTGTTATTGTTTTTGTTTTGCTACCAGCAGGTTGCCCTTCATCGTCAGTGTCGGCCTTCTGATATCGTAGTTCAATATTTACACAAATACTTAAACACATCAGTTTCCGCTACGTTTTTTTTTTTTCTTTTTTGTTTTGGCTGAAGTTTGTTTACACTTTTATTTACTCATTAAGTTGACAACTTCCGCCTCGATAATTTGTGTTGGTAGTTAATGTCAAAAATGTTGGCTTTTAATTACCACCAATAAGTTGGAAATAGGCCAGCCAGCAAACAACGCGAAATAGAAAAGCATTTAAGGGTGAGTACCTACAAACAATGCAATCGTGCACTTGCAAGCGTTTTTAACGGTATTGGTGAGTATTTTGTAAAAAGTTCAATGATTTTATCTTAGTTGCTATACAGACAGCTTGATAGATAAACTGTTTGAGCTTGAGGAGTATTATCATGTCAAATTAAAATAAATTTGCTACTTAGAAAGAGAAATTTATTTATGTTTTCATATTTTGATTCATTCGCAGTTACAGCATTTTTCTTGCTTCGAGTTTGCTTTGTTCCAAGATTCATAGATTCTTCAGTGTTTGGCCACTTTCTTGCTGTCAATGTAAATTTGTGCTAAAACTTAAACATTTTTACATAATTTGTGTTCTTCCTTTGCATAACGGTAACCCTTTCAATATATCCTTAGTGCTTAACAAACGAAGAAATAATAAAGGCGACAGAAAACAAAGTTCTTATAAATTAGTTTGTCAAAACCGCGAAAGACAAAGAGATTCGCTTGAGATAATTTTAATTTTATTGCATTTTGCACACGGCCTTTAAGACTCGCAAATGGTTAATAGAGTCGTTCAGATAGCGAAGCGAATCTCGAACAAAACCGAATTCCTTATTTGAATAACAAGCATTATATGTATGTATTTGTGTATACACACTCGTGTAGGCAATATGGGTACAATGATGGCGGCAGGCACTTAAAGAAATATGGCAAACATTAAAGGAATTCTTGTTTTTATGGACGGGAATGTTAATCACTTTTTATGTAGTAATTAGACGCCGCCAATTGGTGGCATTCAAATGTTTTTGTATTTACAATTTGTAATTGTTATGAAATTGGTAGTAACTGTTTGAATTTATTGAGTTTATGAGTCATGCAAATGGAGTTTACAAAAGGAAAAAAACAACTCTATTCAGTAAAATTATATACAGTTTTAAATAGATATCAGAATCAAAAGGATGAAAGTACCTTAAGGGTTATTTACAAATAAACCATACATTCAAGTCCTAGAAAGCTGCAAGCAAACCTTAAAACCGCAAACTTTTAAAAATTGTTTTTGTTTTTGTGTGAGACTGAGATATTATCTCGACTCACAGTGGCTGGCGCTCACCTGTAACTCTTCGGGATTTTGTGCTTAATTGATTACCCAATGAACTGCGCAACTGATGACAACGTTGCAACAGAATCGGCCAGCAACTCTTGTTGACTTACTGGAAAAGGGTGGCACAAGTACACGAAAATGAACGGAGATAAAATATGTAGTGCAAAAGCAAATTAACCAGAGCGAGGAAGGCAGGCCTAAGTTCGGTTGCAACCAAAAACTTTATACTCTCTTAATTTTTAAAGCACAAAGAAAGCCGTGCAATTACTTGCTATATTCATATATAATATTAGAAGTATGGGAAAGTAGACACCGATATCCATAATTATACCCTGAACAGGGTATATTAAGTTTGCCAAGAAATTTGTAACATCCAAAAGGAAACGTCGGAGACATTATAAAATATATACATAAATGATCAGCATGATGAGCTGAATTGATTTAGCCATGTCCGGCTGTCCGTCCGTCTGGATATACGCGAACTAGTCCCTCAGTCTTTAAGCTATCGATCTGAAATTGTGCAGCTGTACTTTTCTCACTAAGAAGTTGCTAATTTGTCGAAACGACCGATATCGAACCACTATCACATATAGCTGTCACACAAACTGAACGTTCGGAAAGAAGTGCTTGTATAGGAAACTTGTTTATTTGACGAGGTATCTTCACGAAATTTGGCATGAGTTATTTCTTAAAGCAATAATGTAATCTCCGAAGAAATTGTTTATATCGGATCACTATAGCATATAGCTGCCATACAAACTGAACGATCGGAATAAATTTCTTGTAATCAAAGTTAACGTTTTTTCTGGTTTTTATTACCTTATGAGATAATGCGAATTTATACATTTTTGCTTAATTTAAATGCAAGATATTAACGCAACAAAAATATCGAAAATATTTATATAGAGTATAAACTTAATTTGTTTAAATATCACACATATTGAACTAAATAAACGGTTTAAAGTCAACTGGAAAGTCGGGAATCACTATATTAGGTATATGTAGGTTTTAGGAAGTATTAACTCCATTAATAAATTTTTACAAATATTCCTCCTTACCATCTTTTGTGCAAAATTTAATGTTTCTGACGTGTTTGTTTTTTTAATTAGGTTGTTATAGCTTAAGTGGTTTCTAACATTGGGAGTAGCGCCAGACTGCCAAACAACCATAAGGAGAACGAAACCATTATACTTTGTAGCAACATATTGCTATGGTATAAAAATAGGAAAAAACACCAACAATTTTGTGGGAGATAAACTTGGTAAGTCGCTAAAAAGTAAGTTGCGAAAAAAAGGCAGCCAACAACAACTGCTACAATTGTCGCTCTCGAAATGACTAACGATTGCGCCGCACAGACAGATCCGGCAAAATTATTTATTAGTGGCGCGACTATTTTTTCAGTAATGTTACGTTTTTGGAAAAAACCGGCAAAGAAAACTTTTCGAATTGAAACAAAGGTGTGTAGACGGTTGGAAAGTAAAACAGAGTACATAATCGTACATACGCAAATTTACAAATACAGCGTTTTGAGAACATGTGGGGGTGTGCGTATTAGTAAAATGTAGTAGCATATAATTTTGAGTTTTGGTGAAATTCTTAGCACACGGAATGTTTTCAAGCCATTAAATTGAAGAGAGAAACTTTCTTTAAATTATGCAGGCGGAAACACGGTAGAGTTAGAGCAGGCTGAACAAGCTGTGTACAGTCAACAGCCTGTAAAATCAGCCAGCATAATAAAAGCATACACCGAGCTCACTGTTGAGTTATAATAGACGTACCGATCGTTGTACTTAGCGTGCTCATCTTGTCCTAACGTATGAGTACATATTAAAACATAGCTCAGGTTGGTTTTGGCAATTGTTATTATTTCAATTTATCCCAATTTAACAGTTTTTTTTACTTATTACCATAATATTTTGTTATTGCTAGTAATGCACACATTGTTTGCGGACAATGCATCCATTAGACGGAACGTACATATTCGCCTAGTGCATCTGGCGAATGTCCATTTGACGAAGACGTCGTGGGCACGTTGTTTTTTTTTTTTTGTTTTTTTTTTTTAACCATAATGCCATATTTGTGGCCATGGGTGCCTAATGGATTTGGTAATCAAGTAGAGCAGTGGGAGTCCTGTCTAACAAAAGAACGTATGTATATATGTGTGTTTACAGAAAATCCAAAATAACAAAAAAGAATATGCAACACTATTAGATTTTATAATACAAAAATTGGAAACCAAAAATTTTATCAACATTAAAGAATAAATTAAAGATAGAAACGCGAAAGTCATCTATCTATCATTTCTATAATTTCTTATTACATATTAACATTTTATCTTCATTAGCAGTTGTCTAAAGTATCTTCTTGCAATTGCTGGCAATGTGAATTTAATTGTTTCATATATAAGACTATTTTTCAAACCATTTTTAAAGTCAAAAAACAAATATATTAATCATCGCACTTTTAAAATGTCCAAGATGTTTGCCAGTAGCTTCAAATGTTTGACTGTTTTATTTGATTTTATTGTAAAGCCGTAAGCTGTCAAATGGACTGTAACAAATAGTTGTTGCCGTCATGTGTACACAAGTAAATGTGTACCAACATATGTATATACACATGTAGCTGATAATGAGTGGTTGTAAATTATTACATCGTGTGATGAGGGTGTGATCTGTTGGTTTACATGCCATGTTTGGCAGGATACCAGTGCTATATCCTTCATTCTGTGGCCTACAAACAAGAAAACGATTCGAGCCAATCATAAAATGCGAAATCTGGACGAAATTCAATTAGTTTTCCTTACGAAAATGTAACAAGTAGTTAGCTGCATAAATACGCTATGAGAAAACGCGAACTAGTACGATAAAACCATTTTCCTACCAGTTCGTGGAAGTCTACAAATCAATTTCATGCTCTGGTTGTAAAGGCAGAAACCGTCAAATGTCAAACGAAGAAGAAAAATTTACCTGATTTCTCATACAAATGAAGGCTATTTTTTACAAGCTGTTATACTATGATGTTTCACACATCTTCATTAAGGCGTATTCGTACGATTGCTTTGTAATGGGATTTTACTTACTTGGTCAGAGAATACAGCTCCAATTAACCCTAGGACACATATCTAGTAGCAAAAGAAAAGCTTAGGTTTGAAGAGCTGTAACAGACCCGAAAAAATGTTTCGAACATCAATTTGTCTATTTTCTATTTAATCTTTTTTAAGAGCGTCTAAGCATTCGCGCCCTTAGTTTTTGTCATTTAATATGCTCTAAAGAGTAGGAAGCAAAACACATCAAACTTCTTGCACCATTGCATAACTACATAAATTTACATTCTTTACTCTCAATCTTCATTTGTTTGTCTTAACCGTCACGATCCCTTTCGTCTTTTCGCTCATCCAGTATTCACTAAAATCTTCCCCCATCTAGAGATTGTCATATATCTTAAGAGCGCGGTCATTGAATATTTGTCTTTTTTTTTTGCAATTTGCGCAACTTTTCTTGAATTTACTCCGTCGTCAGAAAAGTAAAGGGAAATAATTTCGTCTATGAACAATAACAAACAACAGCGCTTGTCGATGGCAAATACAGATATTCATCTTCTCGGAGCAATTGCTAGTAATTAACATAATGAAAGAATAATAAAAGCACCAGAACCAAGTTAATACACTGTGAGTCGAGAAAAGAAAGTGCGATAAAGTCCTGCTTAATTATTAATTGGCAACACTTTTTTCATATTATCAGCGAGGAAGCAAGAATACTCTCCAGTAAGTGGCCAATGGTGAAAGTCACGCCCCATAAATTAATTGAAGTTGCTTTCGCTGGGTTCGCCGACTTGACTAACCAGATGCAAAGCTATTCTACATACATAAATTAATGCGAAAACAAATGCAAGTTTATACGTTGTCATGCATGGAAAGGCGTTAGACAAGCGTACTTAGGGAACAACACATAATATTAAAACATATATCGAACCAAAACACCAACACATGTCCTCAACACACTTCATATTTATGGCAGATATGTACGAGTATGCACGGCAATATACACATACATATGTGGGAGACACTTAAATTGTGATTACTTTACTACTTCTCTTTGCAAATTCATAGAGACGTCCGACGTTTGTACAACATTTCTTCAAAAACGAGGCGAGTTGTCGATTAGGCGGACAGTTGGTGTGCCGTTTGCATTCGTATCTTGTATCTCGCTTAATTACCAAGATATATGCGTGTCGCGCGCACAGCCTAATTAACCCCCATTACAAGTGCAACACACCACACCCGGCAAACAAACGCAGACGGACGACCGAGCGGACGCGCAAGGCGGTAAGCCTCACCGCAGCACATATTGGCTAATGACTGGAGTCCTGCCATAAACAGCAGCACCCAACAGATATATACAGCGACACACAGACGCTAGATCTGACGCTTATGTGGATAGATGCCTTTGCAAGAATATGCTGATGATGCGACTAATCTGCCGCAATTTGGTGCGAACCTAGGGCGCCGCACTTGCATATGAATGTGTGCGTGGACATTTTAAGTACTAGAAATTGCAATGGCTTTTGGCATATGGACTCACACAACTGACTGACCAAATAAAACTGCCAAAGGCGGAGGTCAAATGCTCCGCAAGTAATTAAGATTTCAACTTGTCTACAAGTACTGTTTGCATTACAGGCCAACTGATATACTTTAGTGCTATTCTTTAATTTATTTTCGCAGCTTTTTTGTTCTTGTGCTCCTGGGTATGACTGGGCATGCATACATAACGCACAACTGTTGTTGTAAATATTTATTGTGCACCATATAATAACAATCGCTTTACGATGACGATGATGTTGCAGATTATGATAATGGAAACCATCTGGCCGGTATAGGGCAGATAAAAGGCCCAGCAAATGTATGAAAAAGTCGTATTTAGGTTTTTTTCTCGACAGAGCTTGGTGCGCGCGTTTGTGGTTTGTTGACATTTTAAGTGATTTAACGTTATGGTTTGGAAACTCTGACACTGTTTGGTGCTCCTGTCGCTTTTGCTTTCGAAAGATTTGTGCTCGCGTATGCCACTGACCAGATGAAATTTTCGTAAATTAATATTAATTGCGACCATATACGTATGTATACAAATAAAGGAATATGCACTTAAGTTATGGAACACTATTATGTGCTTATCTGTTTGTTAATGCGACTTGAAGGGTCGTAAGACTTTTATCAAAAGAAATTGTAATATTTTTAGATATTTCATCTATATTCAAATAAATATTAAATCATAATATAACAAATGATAAATGTTAATAATAGAAAATTCGAAAAATTATTTCATAATTTCATTTCCGTTTGTATAATTTATATGGCAGCTATATGCTATAGTAATCTGAACTGAACAATTTCTTCGGAGTTTAAATTGTTGCCTTAGGAAATACATTATGCCCAATTTCATGAAGATATAAATTTCAAATATAAAAGTTTCCCATAGAAGCACTTGATTGTGATTGTTCAGTTTGTATGGCAACTATATGCCATGGTGGTCCGATATCGGCCGTTCCGACAAATGAGCAGCATCTTAGTGAGGAAAAGACAGACGGACAGACAGAGGAACATTTCTAAATCAACTCAGCGCATCATGCTGATCATATACTTGTATGTATATATTTTATAGAGTCTCCGACGTTTCCTTCTTGGTGTTACAAACTTCGTGGCAAACTTGATATACCCTGTTTAGGGTATAATAAACTCACCGACTAGGGGAATTTGATATTAGATATATTAACCAAGATTCACTGATGCAAAACCGTAATGACTAAATACAAATAATTGTGAATATAAGGCACAAGAAGCTTTGGATCTACTCTGAGTTCAAATGATTTTGCGCTATAGACTAAAGTGATGAATTCAAAGTATAATTAAAGTATGTGTAGATATGTGCATGGTGGAGGCTCTGAAAATCATTACATTCGTATGAATTTATAGAACATTTACCTTTCTTTGTAAACATATGTATATGTTACAAGCTGTTGAAAATTTTTGATTGGAAAAAATTTAATTTCCTTTCCGTTTTGAATGTTATCGGCACTCCAGTGTGAACATCAAGCAAACCGTTGAAATATATACTTGTAATATTGGTTTTTATTATTGTTACTGACTTTGATAGTACCGTCGCCGTTGTACACGATACGCTCAATATTTGAATTGTCTCTTTTTTGCAATTCCGATGTTTCGAAAAGCACACAATAGCTTCGAATTTTACATTGCGGAAATCTAAAATGTTTTTTCAGCGCTCGCTTATGAGCCAATGTTGTTGCACCGAATAGCTGCTGGGGGTTGCACTCACACCACAATTAATTAAAAACCTGACAATGAATGTGTATTCGACGAATGTGAAAGCGCGCTAATCGATTGTATTGTGGGTTATCGCATCGGCCATTGCAGCGTAGAGTTGTCGTGCTTCGGTGACAATGCTGCTGTTCCGCTTCTTGATTAAAATTTTTTTTTGCAAACCATTTGATTTCGCCATTTCCGTCATCTATCTTCAAATATACTATATATGTATGTATGTATACACTTCACTTATACACATGAACACACCTAACCACATACTCACCCCACTCCAAACAATATCAACATCGAGAAGTTGCGAAAAATCAATTTTTATTTTAAAGCAAACCCCGATATACTCAACTAGTTTGCGTGTGTGTGTATACCTAAGTGACACGTGGTAAATAGTACGTTATAACAAAAGGACGGTAGACTGAATTACTTTACTGAATATTGTTCAATGGCCAGATTTTTTAGTGCACTTCATATTTGTCACAATGCCAAAGTCATAAATAATTTATAGTCTTGCCATTAGCCGCTACACTTAAACTATTATGCAAAATGCATTAAAGCACTTAAGTACTTCGTAGGACACTGCCGACTTTAAAACTTCTAAGTATGGCACATTCTAACACGTAAGTGCGCACACATACACACATGCTGTTCAACTGCGTCGAGAGCTTCACAAAGTTGACATTCAATATCACTTGACAAATTTACATACGTACATGCGCAAGTATATCAGAACACACAAAGGCGACTTTTAGTCCCCAAACGTCAAGTCAACATGTGATGCTGCATCCCCACCCTCGTCTCGTGTGACCGCAAATGCAACTCAAGAAACATATTATCATATTAGCAAATCACAAAGGGCGCAGGCTCACCCCGTGCCTGGTCATTATCGTCAAGAGATGAAGGGTTGTTGTATCACCATCACAGCGCACATATGCGTTTGCATAGCATTACATATGTATATACACATATAAATAAATATAGGTGTATTTGAGCGACTAAAGTGAACTGCAACGAAAGGATTCGCTGTTGAGTGCGGAAACAAGCACGAAATGTATAATATCAGCCAAAAATTTAATTATCGCTGAACATTACGCTGCCACATATGAATGAGATCGAAGAAATTTTTATCAGCGTTGTCGTCGTTCTTGTGTTTTCGCTGGGCATATTGGCCCATAAAGTAAGAAGCGCTTCTCGGCTATAATATAATAATATTGGTAAGTCAGTAAGGTTGGCGGTTCAAGGTGTTGCAGACCGATTATCAACGATCGCGTATCAAAACAGTAGTGTGTTTCAGCCTAGAATCTCGGTATATAGTAGATGTGGTAGTAAATTATAGCTAACGGTTTATTTTTTGTGTAAGACGTGCAAGCAACCAAAACACAAACCATAGAAATTAATATATTTGTGAGCTGAACTCTAACTTGAAATTCAAACTTCTTATAAAATATTATCCATTTGAGTCTCGAGTTATTCCCGAAAACCCATCACATTAAACAATTTAATCGATCCGTGACGTGAACTGGACTTGTTGCTGTTAAGCTTCCAAATTCCATAAATGATAGGTGAAAATTGTCATGAGACGTTATGGAAGTATTCAACTACACTTTTGCAACTTAAAAACTACTAATTTGAAGAACTTTGAAGCAACTTAGAAACCAGCCGTATTTTCTTGCTGTAATCCTATAAAATTCAAGAATACATAATATTTTTGGAACATCACAAGCGAAGTCATTCAATTCGATTGAGCACTCAACAACTCGTCGAAATAAATATGTAGCGACAGCAGACGAAGCAGCGAACATAGTAGCAATATTAAAAAAAAAAATCAAATGTCATACCAAAGTGGGTTTCCACCCTTGTAGCCATGAAGCAAGAATGTCGTGTGGGACGTAGTATTTTCAGCACTGTAAACAGTCAGACGGGATCGTCGGTAATCCCACAATGAGCTGCCATAATAGACGCGCAAATTTGTGAGCTTTTGTTCAATTGATGGTGGGAGTGCAACCGTTTTGTGGATTTGTGGCAAGCCACATAGCGGTTATATTGTGGTGCGTTTAAATGCGGTTACAGTGGCGCCGGCTGGTTTGTGTGTGCGCCAGTTACGCAGATTGACTTTTGTTGCTTAACATTTGCGGTTTCGCACTTTGCCATCACTGTAGTGAAAGTACGTGCCATTGAGTATAGGACACGTACTGAGCACAGGGAGGGCGTCAGAGCGACGCAAACGAGCATGGATTGCGCGCAACAGGGTGGAAAGTTGAATTTGCACGTCGCCTCAAACAAATCGGCTGAGTGAATGACTGGCTTGTGTGGAGCGTGCTACTCATGCCACAGTTTGCGAAACAGCGGTCAGCGGTAACAAATG
This sequence comes from Bactrocera oleae, assembly GCF_042242935.1. Classification (NCBI taxonomy): domain Eukaryota; kingdom Metazoa; phylum Arthropoda; class Insecta; order Diptera; family Tephritidae; genus Bactrocera; species Bactrocera oleae. The sequence continues at coordinate 22,785,934 of NC_091536.1, forward strand.
CAGGGGAACTTACCGTTGCTAAATGAGAAATGGGCGTTATTGTTCGAACAGGTTGTCCTTGACTTTAATAATCCACTAGTATTGCAGAGCTCGGTAGAGCAGTACGACACGCATGGCGTCGGAGCATCTACATACATATAACCCACATCGTTGTTTATTCTCGCTTCCCGTAGTTAAAAAGGAAAATGAGACTTTGGTTATTAGAGGAATTATAACCTGGATAAAAGGTATTAAGTGTTAGTACAGCGGTATGAGTTATTCGTAGCCATTGTCATAAACTCAAGGGTTTTAGCTAATTGAAAAGTTATTCGTTGAGCGCAGGTGCTGTAGCGTTGAATATTTTAAAAATTTTCAACAAAAATAAATTTCATGTTAGTATGTATATATATTATATTGTGTTGCTACTTTAAAATACATACCGTCTATAAGTAGTAGTACTTTTACATAGACAAATATGTATGTATATATAATATATGTAAGTATGTATGTAGTTACAGAGCACAGTTTTTGTGAAAGTGCATGGGCATATTTGTACAAATATGTTCTGATTAGTTTTCTTTTTGCGCTCGATTCGCTTTTTATCTGTCATTTACACATGAATGGATTTTTGTGACATTTGTTGCGGAAAGTTGCTTTGAGTTGTGATTTTTTGACACTTCATATTGACATGACTGACATACCAAACTTATAATAAAATACTCGACTTGAATCAAAACGAGACGTGGCACCAAATATTGTCAATATGAAAAATAATATAGAGTACGATAAAACTCCTTGATTGGGGTGGCCTTACTCACATATATATATTTATATATATATATTGGATGAACAATATGTATGTACTTACATATATGTACAGCTTAAAGTAGATGCCAAGCGTAACGTTAAATACTATTGCTGGCATTTATAGAAATAAGTAAAATCAAACAAATAGAGCGAACTTTTGTTTATGTTGGCTTGGCGGTGGTAAGAATAATTATTACTCTATTTGGAGATGGCATTTTCTTAACTTTAAAGTCATGCGTTGCATATAAGTAGATTGTTAACATTAACAGACGTCCTGTGGAGTATCATGACCCACTTGAAAATAAACCGCTATGTTAAAAATCACCCTCATCAGTACATATGAATTGGCAAATACTCAGAAACAAACACACAAGGCTTAATAATAGTCTGAAAGTTTTATTTAGCCTATTGTACGTAATATTTCGTAGCCGCCCAACTCACTCGAGTAGAAATTAATCCACTCGCTCTAGGTCTCCCACTGGGAATGATCAATCAAGTCAAATCAAATTTTATTTATAAGCAAATCCTTTTTCACTAGCGCTTCGACAAACAGCAACAACAAATAAAAAAATGAAATCACCAACTTGCGCAGGTAATAAAGTTAAAAGCAACAAGCAGCGCAGGGGCGGAAAAGTTTCTTCGCAACGGATTACACTGGACAAATACCATTAGAAATATGAAGCACTCACACATGTATGCTAGTGCATACATTGCATACATACGTATGTATGTATATACGTAAATGCCATACGTACATACATGTACGTAACTTGGTTAAATATTGCTAATGCATACATGAGCAGTAATCGAGACATAATTATAATTACAACCCAGTTGATTCCAACAGCACATTATTAAATTTATATGTTGGCTAGTTCCGTCGTAACGACGCTGCTGCCACCAGCTGTTTCCGCTTGAACCGTACTTGCACTTGTACTATCCATGTATAAACAAATGCCATCAATAATGGCTCTTACATAAATATATACCCATGAAGGCGCTGATTAATCCGCTGCGATTAACCGGATTCCTTGTACGTCTTTTATTTATATTGGCAAAATAAATGTCCAGAAAACAAATCATTTTGATTATGAAGCTCATCTCCTTAGACCCACAGCAACAGAGCAATTCTGTTGCTGGTTTGCTTTACTTTTCCGATTATCCCGCTTTTCAGCTTGAGTGTACGCTGCAAATAAATCTGTAAGAGCGGAATGCTGGTGCAATGCTGGGGTCTTCGTAGCTTGTGTCCGCTTATGATTTTTGTTAATGAAAAACGGAAATGCTATTTGGTTTGTTCGCTCACATTTATTGCCCAACCACTGCGTAAACAAGGCTGATGAAGTCGGAACTGTTGTTTCAGCTATGTACTTAACAATTAATTAGCGTAATTAATCTGTACTTTAATGAAACAGAGCTGAATGCAGTTTATTTCAAATTAATTTGGTACGTACATATGTAGTCTCCGTACATGAAACACATTTATCTTGCACGTTTAGTTGCGTAAGGAGTTCACCGTAAACAGAACCGACATCTATACGACTTATAGGCTTCCTTAGTTAAGCAAAAACCCCTCGCGGTTTTACTACTAATGCTACACTCATGGGGTATGCTAAAAAGGTCATGCTAATAAGTGGAGTTTATAAATCCTGTTTATAAATCCTATTTATAATATAACACAAAATCATCAAACTTCTCTAAGTTATACAAGCATTATTCCTTATTATTATTATTATTCCTTCAACCATACCTTAAACGTACCACTTGGTTCTCGTTTCTAAGGGGTTTAAATTTTGTTTATTGTCGGACAGTCGGCAACACAAAAATAACTTTACAACGTAATTAGATACTAGAAACATTAAATTTAAGATTCGAACGCCATAATAAGGGTAAGTATTTATTAATTAAATAGAGCAGTAAAACTTCGTAATTAAATCGGATATTACATTAACCACAATCAAAGCCAAATAACTTTGCTTAACTCACACCAAAAAGTATGTATGTTACCGCACCAGACACCAGGACATCCAAAGCTTGACTAAATTAAATTCTCAATGACACAAACACTGGGCGACGGAATGTGGGCAACGGGTAAGCGAACACTGCAGCGAAAATTATTCACGCCACATAATTAAAACAATAAACGCTGCTCACACAGAAAGGTTGAGCTTCATCGAACCATTCCTACACAGCCAACCAATAGTCTCCAAATAAACCGCTACTTTGCATTAGCAACCGGACGAAATCAGCAGGAGTCAGTGGCCTCCATACAATGATAGGCGACTACGCGGCGTGTTACAAACGAGAAAGGCTTTAATTACACTCAATTACGGAATTTTACAAGGCGATCCATTTACATGCGACAACTCAACAGTTGAGCGATTGCTATACTACTCTCCGCAGGACGCGGGCAACAGGTACTGCGCTGCTACCCGAACGCCCGTTGCTTTCCTAATTAACGCGGCTTTTCGCCAACAATTTGTTGATTTTTCTTGCTTTCATTTGCAGTACTTTCATGCAAATTGAAAACGGAAACGCTTTCAAAGTATTTGTCAACTCAGCGGCTATGCTTTTGCGAGAGTCATACAGCCGTGCATGAAGCTCCCTGGAGACCGGCCAACGGGGTGTGTGTATTGGTCGTGTCATGTTGGTAACATATTGCATCTCACTTTCCGATCTTCATAGAAACCCCAGCTGATGTAGTAAAAAAATTTAACCACTCCTCATTAGATACTATCAAGTTGACAAGCTTAAGTTCTAATAACTCAGTATAGTCCTGATCTCAAAGTTATTGCAACTGGTAGTACACGGAACATATGCCTTTGCTGTTAGATAATAGTAGTAGAACTCTGCTTATGAACTACGTATACACATTTGCCGAGCGTAAAGAATTGTTTATTTTATTATAGAGTGAAAACTACTAGAGACTTCAGGACAGCCTTGTTTTAAAACTTTACTCACGGCATTATACCTATGTGCATGGCCCGAAACAGTTTATCTTAAGCGAAGGTTGCAGAAACGAAGGGATGAGTGAGGCCTCATCAATATATTTATGTACTTTCAAGCGCATTGGACACCCACAAACTGTTCGATTATCACTAACTAAAACTATCGGGCGCATAAGGCAACGCCGAATCGACAGTATTGTTGTAAATATAGTTGTAGTGTAATAGCAGTTACCTTCACTCGTATCGAAAGCGTGAAGCCATTACTCATTTGCACAATTCATTAGCGTTAGCTCGGAATATTAAATAACTTTTGTTTGCTTTTAATTGAAAATTTGCGATAACATTAACAACAAAGCAATTGCTGAGCGCAGCAAGGATTGTACTTGTTGCCGGCGTTTCACTCCAACGATGACAAAGCATAACTTATAAATCGGAATTATGTTCGAGTTTTTGCATACATTTAACTATGTGGAGCATACCAGATAACTTTCGATACAAGCTGATGGCATTTTAATGTGTTCATAATTAAAATGGTAATTAGTTCGGGAAATTTGCATGGTTGTTAGCGATATCAAAGAGGCGACAACACACGGATATATGTATGACCGCGTTTGTTTTGAAACATTTATTTGTAAATTGGCTACAGTCGGCAAATTATACAAAAATTATACAACAAACATGAATACGAGCTTTCCCTTTAAAAAGAGAAATTGAAACTTCAATCATAATGATCACTAACACCACACTAAGCCGAGCGAAAATAAAATCTATTCAATCAATGCACACAGGAACAGAAGCGCCAACAACATACATAAAACGTTGCGGTATACGCCGTTTTACATTGACAATTTGTCACCATTCGCGCCTCAAGTCAAATTACCAACTCAATTACCACTGAATGAATGGATGGAAGGCGTCCAGGCGCACTCTGAGTGGCGCTATAGCGAGCCATCAACAGTCAGTCCAATGAGTATGCACACAACAGGATGCCTAAACCGTAACAGCAACAAGAACCACAAAGCATAGCAATAAATAAATGAGAGCGTTCAGACAGTCATTCAGCGAACCTTGAAAGCAGCCAGGCAGTCAACTACGTATGCACCTTACTTACAAGTATATACAATACATACGTGCATACATATACAATATCTGCATTTCAACTAGAAATGGCGTTCGCATTCGCATTTGGATGCTCAATCTATTGAAGAACCTACTTTTATTGCGGCAATAACAATTTGCTGTCAGCAGCATTATCATAGCGAGGCATTTTAGAGCACGATACATACAAACACATGTATAGCTACATCTACCACCATATATTCGATTGTCTGGCGATGCAACACAGAGAGATGTACAAACAAGCAGATAAAACAGCAGCTCAAAAGAATGGATGGATAGAAATGCCCGCACAGCTAGAGCAAGTGCTCAGGCTTAGGCCAAGAGCTAAATGCCACCATGAATCTGGAGCGCTGCATCGCATTCTGATATTCGCGCCTATTCATGCGATCGCTTGCTAAATCTTTTCTTCTCCTTTTTCTGAATTTTTTTTTCGTCTATGCTTGGATTTGGTTTCTGTGGGTGTTTCTTGATTGCAAACATGCGGTTACAATGTTCAAATTTGCATTTAATTTGATTAAGTTTAACTTTGATTGCACTGGGTGCTCATTCGTTTGCACAGTATATGTGTGTTTGGTGTAATTTCTCATTTTGCAATAAAATACTTAATTAAGCCACCTATTGTGATCGACTGTGCTAAGTGAAGAGAAAATTGCTTCGCCGCAAATTCGAAAATTTCATTTCGAATCAAATAAAACGTCTAGCAGAAGCGGTGCAGTGAATTATATTTACATTAGCCTACATATATAAACGCACAAATACGCAGATGCCGGAAAGTTCGCAAAGAATACGAGTACCAAGCAAAACCTTCCCAAAGTCCTACTTATATTATTATACTTATGCCTTTTTGCATACACGCTTCAGAAGTAAAAACAGAGCTTATATAATAGGGTCCAGTAGCTGTATGTTTCAGATAATATAGGATTGAAAAAGTTTTTATATACCTTTAAAAAATTCTTTAGTACATAGAGTAAATTGGAGTGACGAAGATGCTCTTATGCTGGAAACAGTCACCGACCTTCGGCCCTTCCGTACTTACCGCCCGTATCAAAGTAAATTCATCACATGTTATGCCTGTTGTGGCAACGTAGAAATCAGTTGTTCCCTTTTGTTTTCATTTGACCAATGTAGCCATTGTTCAATTTATATACACGATTTTTCACACATTTAGTTTTATTATTATATAATTTTGCATAATGTAAAAGCCCAAAACTAAAATCCAACTATTAAAAATAGTCTACCTATTTATAAATAAATATACTCGACTGTGATTTTGTGTTAGTTTAAGAATATTTCAAACATAATCAAGTTTATTTTTTAATGCGTTGCAAGAGAGCAACCGCTCACCCGTCTCTACGGAAAAAATTAAATTTTTGCGGATATTCTAACGAACGGTCTGTAGAAGCGGACGGTAGAAGCGGTGGTGAGTGTTCCTTTACATCGCACACTCATAAGATAGTAATTCGATCTACGGTTTTGCGTCGGTGACTGTTTCCAGCATTATTCAATTTCGATCAGTTTAATTTTTATGTTCGAAATAATTTCGAAATTATTATGAACAGAAGAATTTTAAATACTGCAAATAGAGCGAGATATAACACCTAACCGCGTTATTGCATCGAAATTGATTTCGCAATAATTTACATTTTTGAGTTTCATTAATTTTATACTACCTGCAAGCCACTGGCGTCCTTTTAGCTTTGACATTTCAGCATAAATGCTCAAATGCTCAAATGTCAAACATATCACTCACTAAACAATTGCACTTTTTCAAGCTTATATATACCATATATACAGTACAGAATTTTTAACCATTGTGAAAGTTTTCCACCCTTCCGAAGTTTTCCCTACCTAAAATAAACTTGTTTATCTCAAAGTTTACTTAGAAATAATATTTCTATTGTTGGCATTCACAAGGACTTTGTCATCAATGCCTGTCTTGCTGAAAACTTCACATCACATGTGTGAATGAGCGTGCGAAGTAAACTTTGCCATATCGAACCCAACTGGTCAACTGTGTAAAGTGTCAGACTTTATGGAAAGTTTTCTAAGCATATGAGTAAAGGGATCAAAAGGAGCGCAGTTTATAGACGCTTGTTGTAAAGCACAAGAAGAAACTCCAAGTAAGTTGTGAAATCTTTAAATTTATTAAACTAAAATTTAACGTGTGAAGTGCCAGCATATTTCATTGTGGCTTGGTGTCATATGTAATACCTATTCATACCTATTAATGTAAGTATTATAATTATAGTTCTCAATTGAATGTGGACATAAAATGAACAAAGTAACTTCAAGCTGAAGTTACTTATAGTACGACCTATGAATCTGATGATAAGATCTTTTTAGTAACCACCTTTAGAAAGATAACTTGTGTTATTACTTCCCAGTGTGCCAACTTAAATTATCTATCAAATTAACTTTCTCTTTTTTATTTTTAGCTTTACGACAAAATTTTTTTGATAATTTCAATATACTTTTCTTCAAAATGGTGCTCCTCTTACCAATTGATATATTTTAAAATGCTTTGAATAAGTATGTAATACTCAAGGCGAGGGTACTTGTCAATACAGTTGGCTAGATTATTAAAATTAGTAGCTGTTGTAGTTGATTATTAGTGCAGATTATTTCGGAAAAATATTAATAGAAAATATTGAACTGGTTAATACTCTATTTAAAAAAAAAATCAAACTATTTCTTTATGAGTGTTTTTGCACATGCTACAACAAATTGAAATTCATTTGCAGCTCTTGGAGAAAAATATGGAAACTGGACGAACCAATACACCTATTCCAAGTACAATCCCTATAGTGAATTTCCGAAAGATCTCCAAAATAGCTGTCTACGTCTACTGTAATAGCTTCTTCACTCGACGAAAAACGCTTTCCACGAAGGAATTGTTTCAGGTTTCTGATAAGGTGGTAAACGCTGCGAGCCAAATGTGGTAAATACGGTGGATGCTCAAGCAATTCGTACTTTAATACCTTGAATTTTGTCATTGGTAAAACACTCTTGTGAGCGGTTGCATTGTCGTAATGAAAAATGATTTTTTTTTGCTGTAAACCAGATCTTTACTATCGAATTTTTTCATTCAGCTGATCCAAAAGACTGCAATAATATTTAGAGTTGTTTGTTTTACAGTTTTTGTTGAATTGTTAACGTGTGCGGCACTAACTTTCCAAACAGCTCTTACATGTGTAATTCTCCTTGTAAAATATGAAGTACTCGTTCGTCTGAGATGCCTATGGCATTAGCAATTTCACGCTTAGTCAAACTTGGATCTTCACTAACACTATTATGCACTTGCTTAATGATTTCTGGTGTGGTTGCGGTGTTTGGTCGTCTTCAAGCCTAATACGACCACGTTTAAATTCACCAGCCCAAAATTCAACGTTGCGTTTTGAAAGTGAGAACTCCTAGGACTCCTTATACACTTCTAACAATTGTTCATAAATTTCCTTTGCTTTTAAGCCTTAAATTGCTTCCTTATTTAAATAAAAATAACTTGAATCTGCAACAAACATTATTTAAAAGTTATTTAATTGTCAATAAAACTTTGTCTTACTTAATGTTAGGAAGTTCCAACTGACTTGAGTGATCACGAAGGTTTTTTCATATGTGCAGGAGTACAGAAACAAATATTGTATATATTATTATATAACAAAAAACAAACAAATGTCTATTTCAATATTTAATTATTCCCCTTTTCGTGAGTAAGAACTTAATCGAGTTGTTTTAATTTTTCGTTTAGAAATTTTGAGCTGCTTACTTAGCTGCTAACTCTTCACTTTTTTAGGTGACAACATCAATGAAACTTCGACCAGAGAATGTTAATAAATATTTATTTTATTATTTATTAAATATTTACTTTATTAACATTCTCTATTTGCGCCTTCTTTATTTATCAACATTCTCTGCTTCGACTGTAAATAGTTGATGGTTGTAATACCAAAAAACAGTTTGGTTGTTCTGAAGTTGAATTGCTTTAGCTTCAATTCAACTGAGTGCAGTAGCAAACCGTAATAAGGTTATATGTTTTGAATCAAAAAGATTTAATTTATATGCTATGCTACATACTTACGACACGCATTGTTTGGTATGCAAGAATAACACAGCTATTTGATATTTTATATATCTGACACCGCGAGAACAATGTTAGAATAATATAAAGCGACACACTAATATGATATCTCTGACAAACAATGGCGCATAATATAATCTTTATTTATTTAGTTGTTGTCAAAGGGCACTAGTAAATATCCGAATATAATTGCACCACCTACACACAACACACAAACAGTCATTAAAATGCGTCTTTATTTCGAAGGTCTCCAAAGCACCTTCGTTGTTAAACAAATATTTTGATAATCCAACAAAGTGTTGCGGAAATTGAGCGCGAGTTGCCACTTTATGCCAAAACTTATAATGCAAACAAAGGATAAGCGGAAAATGCTTGCCAGAAGTACAAAGCGCCACAACGGATAGTAATAAAGTGCGCTGAAAGCAACGCGTTATTATTTAACCTTTCCAATGGAGGTGACGTGAGAGCACTTGGGGTTCGCTTAAGACCATGAAGCGAAAAACTGTTTGGTAGAAAGCAACTTGATTTGTGGCGAAGCACACAAATGCATGCAAATAATTTGTTAGTGATAAGCGTGAAATAGCGCCGGCGTCTGAGGGAATTAAAACCGAAATGCTACAAAACTCGCACTGATATAAGGCTGCAATGGCGGACGGGCCGACCTTTTTGTGGTTATATCATCTGTTGGCAGCACAGGGTGGATGGGACATGGGCGGGCGGATATTTGCGACAAAAGGTCGGTCTATTGTGGCCACAACTGTTCATAAATTCAAATGCAAATCGTTGCCACACATGCAACTCCAATATATGTACATATGTGCATGTATATGGCATGTTGCCTGTATGTGTGCCTGAGCACAAGTGGTTTTATTTAATTGTTGAGGCGTTGTTTGGAAGTCGGAAATTAAAATTCATATGCAAATCATTTGGAAATTTGTGACATTCCCATTCCTATAGCACATACACGATCCGGCTATTAACTTTGAAATGGTCGCAATCAACCCTTTCCCATATGGTCCTTAAGATAATACTCGTGCGTTGGTATGTATACCTGTAAGGAATTCTTTTATAGCCCAAGGAAACACTTGCAGCACTCCAAATTGAAAATAAACCATTTTGTTACATTTAAATGCACATACATATGTGTGTGTAAAAATTAATTTATTTGTGTAAATATCCGTTATATTTCAGCATTAGGCATTGTAAACGCCTATTTAGCAAGCTGATGGGGGTTTCGCATATGAGTTTGCGCCCGGGTCGCTTGAGATAAGAATAATGCCGAATGCTAATTAATTTGCTTTAACACTGTATGAATGTTAATGCTAAATTGCGGGGATCCACCAATTCTCACTACTACTTGCTGTTTAAAGCAAGATAGATTGACTTACAACTAAAAAAATGCGACGTTCAATCTGCTTCAGCTACAATGATATAACCATTCATGAATCACTTAATAAAGACCACAATGCATAGCAAAACAGATTTCAGCCCACCTACAGTGCAAGTAATTGAAGCTTAAAAGTGCGGCTGTAGATCTGCTAGCCAGCATTATTAAGCATGAAGCACCTATATTAAGATTGCAAGTACCTCATTTGTACATTTGTACAAAATTTATTAGTTTTGAGTTATTATTAACAGAATTGGTCTTCATATGCCAAATGCAGTTGCCTGTAGTTTTCTGGACAGCCAATCAAATCAAATGGTATGTATTTATTTGTTTAAAATAAATTAGCTTCTTAAAAATGCATGATTTCATACCACCAATATTAGCTTTAAATTGCTGAGAGTAGTCCACAATCAACGTGACATGCAATCCAGCTCTGCATTTTTATGGTTCACATGCATTTTAGCTAACAGTCACTTCAACTAATTGGGTCGCCCATCAAGCAGCACAGCAACACAGCAGCGCAACAGCTAAATATCCGCTCAACCCACAACTGTGTTAACTCGAAGTTCCACCGCATTTCGCGCTGCACTAACAATTGCATCAATGAGCTCCCTACCTTGTCTACCGACTCCTTGCCACACAAACAGCCTGCTCACATTTCATTCGACGGCCCGCTCAAGCAGACAATCGCTTGACAGGCTGTCTTTGCTCTAAGTGACAATAGCTCTTCGGCTTGGTGTGGTGCTCTACTTTATTCTATATTCTTCAGTTGAATGCGCTAGCCGCCTGCTGCATCCGTAGAACCATCCTTTGTTGTGAGCAACGCTTGCAACACACTTTCTTTGTTACTGTTGCTGTTGCTGTTGCAGTGACGTCTTATGCTTTTTCATTGCATAAGCCATTAAGGCTAAGTGATATTCACTTTACTCATTTAAGCTTCTCTAACAAAACCTTTAACCATTTATATAACGGGTTTTGGATCTCTTGCTAATACCATATTGTGCTTTGCAAGCTATTTACTTCAGTGGGTTTCGAATGCATTTCTATTCATGCATTCTTAAAACTAATTACGCAGACAATATTTTTAAAGTTGAAATAAATAAGAGAAAATTAATTATGTACGTAAAAAGGACTTCCATACTAATTTACTTGTGTTGTGTTTTCATATTTTCTAATAGTATTATATCTGAGTGACGATATCGTTAATTTGAAGAATCGAGCGATTTTGACGATCCGACAATATGCTTATGCACCGAACATGTTATCTATTTGTATTTAATTATCTCGAATAAAATAACATATACAAGAAGCAGAACAAGATGAACCACCCTGTCTACGTATCATAAGATTATCTATAGCGCGACCGAGAATTTAAGTTTGGTAGAAGGATAATGTACCTGCAGCGAACGCAATAAAAATTGTGACATGCTTGACCAGTGCGCAGCACATTCCACACTGGCGTGTATTTTCATTTCGCACTGGAGATGCCCGCATGCCACCTCTATTCAGCGCTGCTCAAATATTTGCTCTGCCAGTTGAGTATTGAACGCCAGTGGCAATTTTTCATTGATTGCATTGGCACAGCTTTACCGCATTACACATTGGGTATCGCACGAAAGCTCTGCTGCACAATTTTACTTAGATATTTTTTTAATAACTAATTGAATTATTAACAATTGCCTCAAAACCCAACCATGAATGGTTCGAAATCTGGTTATGACGAAACCATTGGCGACGACGGTGTCTGCCTCAGCAAACCCGATGCAAACCAGTATTGTTACATGGCAGAAGCTTGAGCGCTGTCGTCGTTGCTTGTGACAAGGATCAGCAAACACCCCGCTCTTGGTAAAGCAATCAACACCTTCATCCTTCGCAGTACTTGCAGTTTCGGGCACAAGTTATTGCAGACACTAGGCCTTCGTAGCGATGATTTCGTGTGGACGAAGCTGTTGTTCCCTTTGGGCATGGTTTGCATGCCACAATTGCTACATTGGTGCTTGTTAAGCTAATCTGTGGTTGAGTATTTAACTTTTTCCGATCGTCGTATGGTTTATGGTTTCTGCTTCGCCTGTACGACTGGGCCACCACTCGCGCTTTCATTTTTCTATTCATTCCATTTACATCTTATATAATATTTGCAGCGGAATATATGAGAAATAGAAAAATTAACATATTTATAGTTTTCACTAAAATATGTATCATTCGAGTATGCTTGCTATAACCACATCTGTGGCCTAACTATATAAATGGCTATGGCCTCGAATCATTTTAATTATACTTTCAAGAAATATCACATAAACTAACTATCGGCTCGTTTAACTATTGAGTTTTATCAACCAAACTCCAGGATTATATTAGTTATTACACCTACAAGGCGTTAAATTTAGGCTGAACTTCAGACTAGTAAATGAGCAATAACTTTTGATGGCTCACAGAAGAAGAACACCTAATATTTTCAAAGTTTAACGCATACATTTGCTATTATGTCAGCTGAGTTAATAGGGAAAATCGGGCCACAACCATATTAACTCCCCATATAACGAGTGGAGAATAGCTTTATAACAGATATTTTCAAAAGACGTATGTGTCCAGCTACCCTTAATGTATTCAATTTACATTGAAAGTGCCAAATAATCAATAGCTCAAGCTTAGAATGTTAAAGAATGGTAAATATTCTATATTTTCTTTCCCCGCAAAGTTGCGATACAATTTTGAAACACACAAATTGTTCGGCAAGCTTTTACGGCATAGCAGGAACCGATGCGTGTTTCATAACCTAAGAATAAGTATCGTTTCTATATCTTAACTATCTATATTACTAAAATAGTTATTTTCCGTTTCGCATTCGAGTAAAAAAGTTATGCCAGAGTTCAGGCGAATTATTTATTTAGATTAGTCGTATGTAATTGTATATCATAAGTACCCCTACACCTGCTCTATTTGCATAACCATTGCACATATGGTTATGGGAGGTAAGTACGTAGTTGATTACGCACTCATGACTTTGCCACAAATCAGTGGTAAAGCGAAATCGGATGTCTTTACACATTCTTAACGCCACAGTTTGAATACGTGCTTTAAATTGTTGTTTGCTTCGCTGTATTGCTGTTGGCGTATGCAAAGTGAATTTATTGAGTTTAAATGCAAATTTCCCGTTCACAAAGATCCTAACATTAATCCTGCGCCACAAGAAGAATCTGCGTGAAGCTAGTCTCTCGCTCATCGTCACCGAATGCCATAATAGGAATGGGTAGGCGATATCCAAAAGTCGCAAAGTAAGCGTCTAATGCAGTCGACAGCTGCTCAAAAATGCTGCTTCACAAATTGACAAATGTTGATTCAAGTTGTTACACAAATATCTACAAATGTTTTGCATGAACTAAATGGATGGGCGCGTGGGTGGCTACGTGTGGATTAAGTGTCGATTTGTGTACTGTGCGTTGACAATTTGTTATTTCGGGATGCGAATGGCGTTAAATTCGAAGGAAGAGTATAATCGCTAAGGAATGATAAACAGTTCCGGTTGGAAAAATAAACTAATTGCAGAGATTTGCTTATCTACTTATTCACAAAAGGTTTTTGATATGAAATTTGGTACACATAATATTTTATTTACTCTTATTTACTTTAGAAGTCATATAATGCACATATAATTATCTACAGTGATCACGATTATATATTAACGAAAATAGCCGTATCTTCCTCTACGTCCATGCCGACCGCCATAGGGACCACCGTAGCCTCCGTAGCCGCCGTAACCGCCGTAACCTCCGTAACCTCCGTAGCCACCGTATCCTGGGTACCCATATGCACGACCGCCGTATCCACCACCGTAGCCATATCTGGGAAAACCAAACTGACGTTTCGTTCTTATGACAACACCATCTTCATTGGCAGCTGTGTCACTTATAACGCCTGATAAAATTATAAGAAGCAACCCGAGAAGCCTGAAAAATTTCATATTTACAATAACCTAAGTTGATTCACAAACACCTGTGACTGACTGTTTTCGTAAGTCATACCAGCTTTTATACTACAATGCATTAGCTTGTTAAAAATACCCTATGCACTTTTTAATAAAATCAAAACAAAAAGTTAACAGTAGAAGAGTGATTAAAAATCCAAAAAATCTTCTTTATACCCAATGAAAGTTTCAAATAAGTATTATCATCGAAAAATTCGGAATTACAACATATCACATTTATGTAGAAAATTTAAAGCTTCTGCTATAAAATATAACCAAGTTATAACTAAAATTCAAATACGAGTAGTGTATGCATTATATAATATTTATATAGTTTTTTCTTTCTCCTGTAAACTTATGAAAAGTGATATTATGTTTTTTGCATTATAGGTATCTACATATAACTGCTACTGCTGTTAAGAAGTGTTAACAGAAAACGATCTCAAAACTGCCTTTAATTTCAGCAGAAGTCTTCAAGAGACCTACCACACTTGAAGAAAATGTGGTAGGATTTATATTATAGAAATACATGTTTTATAAATATTTATTTATATAAGATGAAATCTATGCTATTTATAGAGCATTGCGTTTTAAGGGGTTACGTGGGTTTCGTCGAGCAATAAACACCCTATTTTCAATAATCGTTTGTTCATATAAAAAATTAAGTATTTTATTCAAACTTTTTATTATTCCAAAGATACATATTTGATAAAGATTTTTTAAAAATTTCAAGGGAAAACATTCAAAACTCGGTCATTACGACGTTATTTCCGGCAATCCCTCGAAAAAAAGGTGCTTCCGCGTTGGCAGCAGAATTACTGACAGCA
Source organism: Bactrocera oleae (assembly GCF_042242935.1). Classification (NCBI taxonomy): domain Eukaryota; kingdom Metazoa; phylum Arthropoda; class Insecta; order Diptera; family Tephritidae; genus Bactrocera; species Bactrocera oleae. The sequence goes on from NC_091536.1 coordinate 22,801,037, forward strand.
TCATCAAAAGTAGAAAGAAAAAATACGTGTTTGAACTAAGACCATTAACTAGGTACGGAGATGGAGAAGAAACAAATATAGTGAAAATTGTATTTTTGGCGGACGTTTTTACAAAAAACATGCAAATATTGGTGAAAATTTCTCGAAGTTTTTTGTTTTTTATATAGTTGTAATTGAACAATAAAAATCCTCCGGCAAGACCTTGTTAATTATATCTCAAAGAAATGTGTAAAATTTCATTAAGATCGGTTGAGTATTTCGTGCGAAATCTTGACAACCGACTTCGAAAACACAGTTTCGAGAAAAACGCGTTTAAAGTTTGAAGTGACTTTATAGCTGATCTCGTGCGCGCAATTTTTCAAAGCGGTATCTGCAATACTATTACTGGTATCAACTTGAGAATTTAGGACAATATTCTAGAGAGGTTATAGAAAAATTAATAAGACACCATTTTTATTTTTATTTTATTCTTTTTGAAGCCGTAAAACCCATGTAACCCTTTAACGTACCCATACTCAATGCCTGTGTTTGTTTTTCATATATTTTACAGAACATAAAATAGCATTATGTTTGTATTAAACTCTTTTCCAGCAGTTGCACATCGGGTATAAAATTGCATGCACATTTTAGAAGCCAAAACTTGTTAGCAAGATTTGCCTTTTTAAGTGCCCGGTTTTACAATTATTGCCTTCTATATTTTCATATATAACAGCTCTGTGTAAAAAATAAGTTCGAAAGCAAAATACCAACGGTGAAATAACAGTTAAAAAACTTATCCAATTTAAAGTATGGCACATGGATAATTAATTAGCGGTTTCTTGTCGCTTATAAGACAATTTATGTAAAATGTGTCCAAAAAATTTCTCTTGACTTTTGACGAAACCGGTTGGGCAGTGGCAGTGTTCAATCCTAATTTAGCTATTTATAAACTCGTATGTACATATATGAAGTTTACGAGTATTCAGAAAAACTCCTTCATGAACATAAAATCGTAATTAAATATCGCTAGCGTTTCAATTGCATGGCTGATGATGTGAATATAACTGAAAAATTCTATTTCATTACTACTTTCGATATTAGCTTGGCGGAAAGAGGCCGTACTTCAAAGGACGGAACTTATTGGAGCCCAGCTGAATGAGCAATTTGCGGTACTAAATGAATGATTTGATTTTCACCAACCCTATTCTGGCGTCTAAGGTCTAGTATTTTTTACAATACCGCGCCCATAGCATAATTCCATCTTTAAAATTCACATTAAAGGCTTTAATGTAAAGAGCAAAAAGAACATGCAAGACTATTATATTACTTGTTCTCATGTCACCGGCAGTTTAAAACCGGTTAAAGTCAGAATGAAATATTTACTAAAAATCGGTGATTATTTAATTATATTAACCCACAGAGCTATTGCATTTCTACAAAGCCGCTTAAAAAGCGCAATGTACTACCAAAGAGGCACAGCCACAACAATGAGTTAGTCTAATTTGAAATATATTTAAGATTTTATTACTTATTGTTAGGCTTTAAACACGCTGATGTAATAAATATAGAAGTATTAAAAAGTAAAAGATAATAATATATAAGAGAATACTCATATCGATAACTTTTTTACTATTTTTATTTTAATCGTTTGTATGAAGTGTCGAAACTAAATAAGGACATGTACGCAGAACTGTTTGCTGCTGGAAGTTTTTTATCGCCAAAGAACATTATCTATACCCACTTTCTTTGTCATTTACAGCCAATTGATATAAATTAGATATCCACATACAATGGGATATCGAGTGTGACCATTTCAAATTGTCACCATTTAAGCGGAAGTGCTTTCCCACATAAGTAACTTAGTATAGTTTTCAATACCACACTATTTGCTTTTCTTTGTATGTAGGTATATATGTTGGTATGCTTCCAAGCAGCAACGAGCGCACCTGTAAATGGTAAATGGTATGAACAATCAAACGCAGGAAAATGGTGAGCGAGGGTAATCGAGTCTGACAAATGCACACATCCATTGAACATTACTTAGAGAAAGCCTTTTCCTACATAAACTACTACACACACATCCACGACCGTGATAAAAGCAATAAAAATTGGACATGAAAGTATATTGACAGTGCGGTGAACAAATGAAATGAAAGTGTCCATTGCGGCGATTGTCAATGTCGATAATACATCCAAGCACACATATGTTTGTATGTATGTGTGTATGAATGCGTAGTGCAGTATGTGTTGAAGGGCATTGCGGCGTCATTATTTTGCGGCAAGCTCTACTGAGGGCTTTTAGTTGTAATTCCGGCGATTTGGCAATTTTTCTTCATCTTCTTTTTTTTACTATTTTATGTGAACATGATGCTTGCAGAGTAGTCGTGCTTTAACGGAAGTTTAGCAGTTGTTTACGTGTGCTAATAAATCACTCACAATGTGAGTGTATTGAAATATTCTTTATCGAAGTGTTAAGTAGGAGAGAGACTACTCGCATATTTTTTCAACATTTTTTACTCTACATTTGAATATGTGCACATATTTGTAATTGTGCCACATATATGTATGTACTTATACATACATAAAATTGGAACATTATAAAAAGCAAGAAGCAATTCTTCATCTTGACAATTTTAAATGCAAATAAATGCCACACAAAACGTTCAATTGTCAAAGAAATACACCTGAGAATTACACCACCCAGGACTACTTACGCACAACAACATGGACTTGACACTTAATGTCCCCACCCAAATAAAAGCATTTGACTGAGATTCGTTTTACCTCAGGGAGAAATGGCTTGAATAAAAAAGTACATTTTTTATTTCATTTCATTTGACTTTTTTCAAGGCATTTTTATGTGTATGCGCTTTTTTTGTTGTAGTTACATTAATGTTGGTCCATAGAACGCACATTTACAGTTAAGTGGTATCATGTTCACTGCTTTATGGGTTTGACAGTGTCGCCAAATTTGTATGCACCCTCACGATTTTAACATACTTCCAGGCGCTGAAGAGCATTATTCGTAATAGGCAAAACATTTAGTGAATACAGTGAAAAAAATTAAATGTTGAAACAGCAGCTTTTTGAAGCTACGTGGCTACGAAGTATATTACTTGCGTAGTTTGCAATTGCCAGTTTAGTTTGTTAGAACCAGATATCAGCATATTATTGTAGATATTGTGAAATAAATCATTTTAACTTATGTTATGATGTAAGCACACATGCCGAGGTACTTATGTGTTGCTATCCACGAGCACTTCACTTTCCGCTCGCTCTGATGCTAGCACTGATTTCAGTACTCTATATATGCACTCATGTACTCATCCTCTACACATACGCTACGCGGCCTGCTTATTCAACAAAGCGCTGTCGCCCAGCTACGCAGTTGCCCTGTTGTTGTACTGAAAACTCACACTCTTGTAAAATAAGTAAGTATCAGTGAAGTAGAGACAAAGTAACTTTTTAGCTGGCAGCGCGTGCCACACAGGCAACACCAGTGACGGCTGGAAGAGCAAATGCTTCCGTCAGATTACAACAAAATCCTCGTGCACACAACTATCAACTTACTCCGATGCCGCCGAAAATTTGTGTGTAAAACGCAAATTTGCAACACTAACAAATTTATGCGAAAATTTCCCTTATAAAAGCGGCAAAATATAAGTAAACACTTTACAAAAACTACAAAAAAGTGTTACAAAGGATATTTCCAAAATAAGAAATAAATTTTATACACCAAGCTCCATCGTGAATAACAACAAGCATACATATGTATGTATGGCGAGTGCGAGGGAGTTATGTTTTCATAAAGTTAAACTTCTGCCACACTTGCAACTCCAAAACCATATTTTCAGTTGTTCGTGCATACAACCAAATTATAGAATTGGCATTCAGTAGGCGTACCACAAAAGTGGATATTGATATTTTGTCCTAAAATTTTGTTATTTATGTTTTTTGTGTCGGTAGCTGTGCGTCGCACCCATTCTCACATACACACAAGCACTAAATGTGTAAGTCCGTTAAATTTGCACCAATTTGCAAAGTCTCCGGAAGTGCGAAATTTGAGTAAAAATTTACAATTTGCCCAGCAAAGACTACACACTAAATATATATAACACGCGGCTTTTATGTAATATTTTGTGGATTTAGGCTTCGACGAAAAAACCATTCAGCACGTCTAAGTAGAAGCTCATTGGTATTCAGCTCACATGTTTAGGTGGCAGAGAGTCGCCCTTGACAAAAGGCTCATAATGGAATTTTTCAATTGTCGAAATATGAAATTCACTTAAAACAAATATTCAATATGCTTTGGTGAGAAATGCAAGAAGTAAATTGAACGATGATAACTCTTTGCTGACGAATAAATATGTATGCCAGAAAAATCATTCTAAAATGCGGCCATTTTTGTGAGTTAAAACATTACTTATGATTAGTCTCTTATTAGTTTTGATAAAAAAAAAATGTATAATGAGCTTCATAACTTTTTCACCTTGATACTCATGTTAAAAATATTATTTTAAGTCTGAAGGACTTTTGACGAATATTTATACAACTGATAAAAAGGAGTACGAATTAACCAAAGCTTATTTCTACAAATGTTTAGAATTAGCAAACTTGACCCGTTCTCATAATTTTGAATATAAGTTAATCTATCTTAATGCCAGTTTTGAAATAGAATGTAGAATCACTACTGCCAGCGTACTGTGAAAACTAAAAATTTTTTTTGTGAAAAACATGTGCACCTACATACATATGTATGTACATATATGCATCCGAGGCGAACCTCTGAATTCAAACTTGCTGCTAACACCGGTCAACACAAAATTTTACCTAAACTTTAAAGTATTGAATTTCGACCTTTTAGGACATAATTCGACGGAAAAAAACTATATAGTAAAGTTTGATTTTCTTTTGATGCATTTTGCTATATATAATATATCAATATCACATTTACACTTTCGCGACGACATTTTTAGTTTTTCTGAACTTTTCCTAAACACCTAATCCTTGTTTAAGACTCGAGTGCCATCTAGTAGTAGTAGTGAACAAATTTCTTTTATAATTATTATATGCAATATATATGTATAATATTTTTGAATGTATTTAAAATGTTTTAAATTTAGGAAAAATTTAAAAATGAGTATTTTTACTATAACTGTTACAAAAGCAAACTTTATAACGCAAAAAGATATTTTCTTTTCGTTTTGTACATAAATAACCATAAAATCATAAAATAAACTTTAGGACGAGGAAGAAATTTTTTTATAGAGTGGTGTAATTTAAGGCCCAGAAACATATTCACTACTCTTTACACAAAAATGTTGCAGATAATTACTTTGTGCACTTAATATAATGGTCCAGCTGTGTCAAGCGCCACAAGGGAACTGTCATTTGATGCATGCAGGTTTGTATTGCAACATGCTTATTAACATTGTTTTGTTGCAAACCCCGGCTATGGACAGCACCTGATGATGATTCCGTTGTAGAATATTGCAAAATACGTACAATTCCTGAAGACTTTTCTCCAAATTGGAAGTATTGAAATTATTTTCTTTTACTATAAGACAAAAAAAAAATTACAAAGCAAACGTTTTTATTCTTTTGCAGATATTTCTTTTAATTGCTGTGCAGCAACAATTTAATCATTGTTTATGACCTCCTAATGGCTTATCGAAAGTCTGGCGCTTATGCGCTCCCTACAGATTTACGCATTATTATCACACTTAAGATATACTACTTAGTGAGTGAAAGTGAAACTAAGCGATGGAGATTTATGTGCTTCAAAACGATGTGACCAGCCCACCAACTTAGGCAAGACCACGATAAAGTCCATAAAAAATAAGTATGCGCTTACTTATGTGTATATTTATCGAAAAGTGCTGTAATAAATCTGATATCAATGCGTGTGATTCTTAATGTGCACATTTTTTATTAAGTGTTTAATGCCGACGATACAAATGTCGCAAAAAATGTTCATACTAAGTTGCTGTATACATATACATATGTATATGTACACATCGATGCTGCCACACGCATATGTGGCGCCCTGCGAAGATCCCTTCAATAAGTCAAAATCACTGTATGTAAAACAATGTCCGTCTTAACTTATACGTATTAAAGTGCATGTACATACATACATACATACATACATATGTTAGCCCTGGTGTTGGGGTGATGTGAGCAGTGTCCTTAAAAAACAACCAACCAAATAGTGGATATTTCCTTTACCGTGCTTCTCCGTAAGAGGGTTGATGTGGCCGTTCGTTGGTGTGGTGAATTGAGCGCCGTTACCCGCAGGACATCACATATCTTCCTCGCTTGTCTTGAGGAAACAAGTAAATAATTTGCGGTCATAAATCATTTTCAGGGCGCACAAGAGTGAAATATTTGCTATTGATACTTGGCTGCCAGAAGGAAACTTAGAGGCTGGTACTCCCTTGCCACACACATGTAAAAGCAAAGCTACATTTTAATTACTTTAATAATTTTTAAGCTCTACAATCATATAAATTCATCAAAGCAGGCAAATGTGGTCTAAGAAAGTTAACTACTATGATTTGAAGAGAGAGTCACATATGTTTTGGCAAAAGTAATAAATTAGTCAATATGTTGGAAGGTTTTATACCAGTACGTTCAAAATATATTTTGCATATTCACATGCATTTATATTAAAGAAATATGTGCTAAAGCTATGAGCAAGACAAAGCGAAAGGATTTAAATAAGTAGAAATACATACATACATATGAATATAACATGTAGACATACATATGTACTATGTAAATCCCATATGCATGAATAAGAAGTATTCGTTCTTTATTCATTTCCCAGCGTTTGTTTAATTCATATGCAAGGGTTACTCTAACAGTTTCGCAAATTGTTTAGAGGCTTGAGAGTTAAACAGCATTCAGATAGTTGCCGATTCTAGGCCATTTTACCGAAGTGCTTAGTAATGATTTGACTTTCTTATCTTACCTAATTGCCGCACATATTGTAATTGTCAGCAAACATGGTCCGAGCTATCAAAATCAGAAAAATTATTGTTTTAGAAAATCTTTTGTTGCGATCAATAATAGTTCGCTACATCGATATAAAAATCTGGTTGTTTACAAGTGTAAAATGTTCAGTTTTAAATATCAAACTTCAATCATGAAACGTTCTTAAAACTATTATCTCCAATTCACTCACATATAATGGATTTCAGTATGCTTGGAATTAGCCATTTTTTGTGCATATTGGTGTTCTTGTAATTTAGCGCTAGTCTAAGACCCTGGTATGAAATGATTATCAACTGACTACACGTTACAGAACTCATTTACGATTATAAAAATACACAAAAGTCAAGTTGACAACAGTATGGTCATCAAACATTACAAAAGCAACAAATACCGAAAAAGGGGAGAAGTGAAATCGAACGGAAATCATAGGCGAAACAGCAGCGTCGTTTGTAACAATGCCATAGCCATATTTACTTTCGCATTTGAATATGACATTTAGTTGACAGCTGTGGTCGTCGTAGACATTAACTCCGTTGACTGCTCTTGTATTTGCATAGGTCTGTGAGTGAGCATGTGTATTGCTGTGCGTGCAACTGCGTGGCATTGTTATACCGTTTGACGTTTGGTTTATTAATACGTTTGGCCTGCGGGAGAGTCGCCCACCCAACCAAACGGAGAAGCTCGAAACGAGTTTTAATTTTTTGCTACGACTTTTTGTCCCCCTCCCCATAGCTGACAAGTGCTTGTGGGAGTGAATAGTTAGGCGTGCGGAAGTGCACATGAAATGTTGAGTATTTGACAACTTTTTCCACCACCTCTCTTTTTTTTCATTTTTAATTTTGGCCTTTTGCGCCTTTTTGCACACTCCGTTGGTGACAGCCAGATGGGCACAACCCTGGGTTACACATTGCTCAATCCTGCGGTTTTTTTACATCTTTTCGAGATGGTACAACAAACAAAAAAGTCAACCAAATGTCAGTCGCGTGTTAATCAAGTGTGAATAAATGGCGCAAAGATTAGAGCTGCCGACAATGACGAAAAAACGCGAAAAAAGTAAAACGTGCAAACCCATTAAAAGCGAAAGTAAGCAAGTCTGATATAAAAACAACGTGGTCACAACGAGCGAACTCAATGTTTTAAAGAAGTGGGAGTTGTTTACGGCGGCATAACAGGTGGAAAGCATGCTTAAATGGAAAAATAGAATTTTTTCTCAATAAAAGTGTATGAAAAAAGAATTGCAATTTAAATGATTCTTAAAAGCAAGAAGACCTTTCATTAACCTTTGCTAACTACTTTTAGGCCTAAGAACCAAATTGCTTTGTATAAAACCTTATTTAATATAAAGCATTTATTTGGAAATTAGCGGCTTTAAGTAACATACTATTTCCGAATTTCATTAAGATCAACATAACAACCCTCAAAATCCTTAAACCCTTTGTCTTCACACCTAAACCAAAGTATTAGACATGAAATTCATGCAAATTAAACGAAATTATGTTATCATGATGTTAATGTTTTTATTTGCCTGCTCCTACCACCACTGACTTTTCGACCACCGCTACCACCGCGACAACAATCTACGAACGCCTTCAAGCGCCCCACATAACTTTAAAACATCTCTTGCTATAAAGTTGGGGTGAAAAGAAATCAGAAAACAAAACATTGTCCTTTTGTATCAAATCTGAATTCAACAATCTGTAAACAGCGAAACCTTGAGGCGAACGACCACACCCCACACAATGGCATTGATGATGCGCCATTATCTCGTATCATCACACTGTTTTTGTTGTTATTACGTACTTTAAGTATTCTCGCAATAGTCATCGGCAACGACAGTCACAGCACAAGCTGTCAACGACTTCAACCTATTCAAAAAATGTAGATTTTCAAAAATTTACACCGAAATGTCGAACCGCCTTCGGGCGGGGTTAGTGGGTGGAAACGTTTTATTGGCATTAAGGTTCGCTAACACATTCCCCAATCAAAAGGATAAAAATATATGTTATTTTCGTTAGATACATTTTTACTTGTATTACTTGGTCCAAGTGTAAGGTATGTAAAAGGATCTCAAGCTGTGCTTGTATACTAACAAATAACCACCATTGGCGATTGGCCCAATAGCTCAGGGTATACAGTGAGACGAATGGTTTGAAATACATTTAATATGTATAAAACCATCGTACTTAAATCAAACTAATTTTGCAAAACATTATAGCTTTGTATCATACATATGTAAATGTCAATATATTTATGTATATATTATATCAAAGTATTGATCTAGCTGAGTAATATATTTTAAGGATTTTTTATCATTTTTCCTATTAAGTCATGATGCAATTTAGGTTTGTCCCACTGTGCTAGAGCATTAATGTTTTTTAAAAGGGTGAAAATTGCGCTACTTTAAGACTCTCAAACTCGTTTACAAGTGTTTTTTGAATTCCTTGTTTCGGCATGGCCTGAGTGGTCTAGCTGTACACAGTTTTATCTAATCTTATTTGGCATTATTTATACGTTAAACTTGCATTTCAGCATTTTTCCTTCTTTGTCATTTATAGGCTGAGCTTGCTCAATACCATTCTTATTTTTTATTTTTTTTTTTGTGGTAAGCAATAAAACAACGGAACAATAGAGTTTAGCGGAGAAAATAGAATGCTAATTTGATGCTGTTTACACAACGGAAATTGCGACGGAACAGTAATCTTGACTAATTCAATTCATGGCATACATATTTAAAAATTGAAAATGCATAAAATTGTGTTATCAATAATAATTCGGTGGTGTTGTTGTTCGGTCAACGCTGTGATTACGACATCAATCATTTTTGCAGCATAAAAATTCGTCACAGCTGTGTATTATGCTCTATGAGATTCGTACCGTTATACTGGGGCACTCAAAAATGTTTAATAGTCTTTCGCGACGACCTCGTACATGTTGGGATCGCCAACAGGCTTCGACATGTCACAAGCCACGAGAGTCAACACAGTAGCGTTCGCGGCGATGATTTCGGCATGTGGGGATGGCAGGGATGTGGGCATGCACTATGATGGTTATGAACATTTATTGGCAAACAATATTATTTATGACTTCTGCCCGCCGCCGCCGCATGCACTTGAACGCAGAGCTTTTGCCGTACATTCACAAGGGGCAAACATGCGCTAATTTGGAATGTCATTTTAAAATTGCAATATTTCAAATATTGGATGTGGTGTAGCAATTGAAAAGAAAAGCGGATTTTGATTTATGCGTTTCGAGAGAATGAATTACATTTCTCAATGGAAAGTAGCAGGCTTTGGAAAGTGTCAGTGGTCTAAGCTGGAGTGGAACCGAACGGTAGATAGCCTTACAGGTGAAATGTTAATAAATAATGTCCAACTTATTTCGGAGTGTTAGCGCTTCTTTAAGGTCCTCTTAAATGTATTATTCATCATCGATCACGATCGGTAAGTAATATTAAGGCATGTAATATTAATGAATTGCTAGCACTTCCGACAAATATAATAAAGGGAATTAAAATAATGTCTGGATATCCCCTAAGAATCTAAAACTGCGTAGAATACTTGGAAACTATGGATGCACACATAATGGAGCCCAAATAACGAATATATCAGACGGTTACTAAGGATATAGTGGATATAGTAGCTTGGCTGAGCTGCGATGAAATTGTTTTTCCATTAGATGTCTTGTCCGTCCGAAAGGTCACCTGACGGTCCTTATAAAGAAACGAACCGAGTGAAGATGGAGTTGTGGAATACAAGACAGATTTGCGTAGTTGTTAGTATTGTAAACCAATTCTGTTTTTCAATCGTGTCACAGAATTTGATTGGATTTTCGTCTTTTCGAATATACACAAAACCAATATTCGAATATAGTATGTAATATAAACTCAAACGAAGTAGCTAAATTTAATATACTTGTAATGAGTTGATATGAAAACGTCAACCAGAGGATCGAAATTCTTTATATTAGGGATATGAGATCTAGACCAATTCAATTAATATTCAGTGGCAAACCACATAATTTTGTGAGAAATTTGGCCGCTTAATTTCATTAAAATATCACATTTTGACCAACCTAAACGGTTAAAAGACTGGTAAAAATATAAAAATAATTTTATCAGGTATATTGGGGATAGGGAAAGGGACAAGCTGATTGCATTAATTTTGACATTGCTCAGGTATACTAGAGAACATATTTTAAAGCAATTTTATATATAAATAATACTCACTGACCGAAAATCATTATAAGTAGTATATGGGAGTTGGGGGTAACGATTCGATTTTGTCTATTTTTGCGAATACCACATACCATGTGGCATGTTAGCCACATACTAATAAAATGCTCCATTTCTGTTTCATTAAGGTACCTCATAAACCATCACCAATTATATGGACTAAAGTCAGACGGATGTTCGAAAATCCTGATATTAGTTATATGGGGGCTAAGTAAAGTTTTCGCCCAATTTTTAGGCACAGGGATACATTGTTATGTGTAAAACACGTTCTCTTATTTTCATTGAGATAAATCACATATTGGCCGATATATGCGGTATAAAGTCACCCGGAAGTTTCAAAATCTTTATATTAGGTATATGGGGGCTAAAGGAAGTATTGATCCATTCAGCCCATTTTTAACATAGACATAATATTATCAGGAAAGAACCCTCTCTGAATTTCAATTACATATCTCACACATTGACCGATATTTTGGGTAAAAAGTCAATTATGGGGTCCACATATTCGGTACATAGGAGCCTGAACTGGTTTAGTACGATTTTGACAATTTTCGGTCATAAGGTGGCATGCTTTACAGGCATTATTCGTGCGAAGTTTTATCCCGATAGATTCATTAGTGCTTGATTTGTATACTGGAAAGTGAAAGAATCTGATGGAATTTAAAACTGTTTTATTTGGGAAGTCGGCGTGGTTGTAGTCCGATTTCGCACCTTTTCGCACAGAATTATAGAAATGTCAGAAGAATGTTATGTAGTATAAATTTGGTTGAAATCGATTTAGCAGGTCCCGAGATATGTGATTTCAACCAAATAGACAGTGCCATGCCCATCGTCCAATTTCGACCCCGGCTCCTGTAAAGTCTTCCCATACCATCTCGGGGGTAAAATTTAATCTTTGGCGTATTTAGTTATTGCTTTATCGCACTTTAAATAGTTTTTAACAGTACAATTATATGGGGAGTGGGCGGGGCTATCCTAAGAGATCATCCATTTTCGCTGCCGAGTTGACAATCCTTGGCCGGATAAAAATCCGGATCCGTTCCGGTTACGTACACCCGACTGTCGTAGGAACGGATTTTTCACACCGTCGGTAGGGGTACCTAAGGGATTTGTTCTGTGAGAATTTGGTTATTTTAGCTTAAATGGTTTGGGATGTATGTACATTAAACCTTTTAGAGGGCGGGGCCATGCCTATTTTTTCAAAATTTATTTTTCGTTTATTGGCGTTTTGCGGGCGTGGCAGTTCTTCGATTACACCACACCCATCTACAACCTCGTCCTAACTTTTTTGCCAAGGAACACATGTACCAAGTTTCATTACGTTTATACAGATTGCACAGATAGACGGACGGACAGATAAACATCCGGCTTTCAACTCGTCTCGTCATCGTGATCATTTATATATACATATGTATATAGCAACATGTTGCAAGAATATAATAATATAAATAAATATTATAAATAAAAAGCAAGAAAAAATAAACTAAGATGAAAACTAAAAAAAATTTTAAAAATACAATAAAACTAAATAAAAACAAACTAAGCAGGAAGAAATAAAATAAAAACAAATTATTACCAAGCCGTCGTCACAGAAAATTATTATGTATGGATACATAAAACTTTTTTTTGTAGTACATACATATATGTACATATTGACCAAGTGATTGTTCGAAATTGGGTGCATTGAATAATTTAACCCAATGCGTTCCTAACTTACAATGGGTAAATGAATGTACATCAAATTAAGAATTGTAAGGACCGTTTTCGAACTGTAACGCCATATTTCCGAGAGTGTTTTAAAATCTCATAATAACTGCCATCCTAATATAACATATTTATTAAAAAATAAAATTTAAATAAAATAAAAATATTGAATTGTTTTATGCAACATTTTGGAGAAAATAAAGAAACTGCAACAATACAATATTATTCTTCACCATTACGTATTGTCAGTAACCCACCACTTAATATGGATTAAGCGAGTACGTTGACGACATGATATGTCACAGCGAATCAACTGAAGGGATGTATTTTCAAAGCTTTGACCATTACTAACCTCAACTAGCATCTTACTGTACCCCATATATTTCCGTCAACTAATGTCTATTGGTAAGCTGACCTCTATCACGCACTGCTATGGTTAAAATATCTACAAATGTACATAAATGTATATATGGCTTTTAAATATTGTATGTTGTGTGGGTTTAGACGCTGATGATTGATTTTTCCGATGTTTATAGGTACTCGTACATATATTGTACATGTGTGAGCAAATAAAATTATTCAAGTTGACATACACAATACTGACATATATTAATAAGATTGGAATATGTCAATGGAACAAAATGTTAAATGCAATATTTAATGGAATGTATACATTACTCATGCGTTAAAAAGTACAAACAAAAAATTCACAACAGTTATTCGCCCATGATTCTCCACTGATACAAAAAACCCCTTAGCCGTGGCAGACAAGTAAAACTTTTAAATCAATCAACACATACACTCAAATCTGAATCCGTTAAATGTGTTATTGAACTAATATTTCGTATGTATAATTAATCCTCCGTTTTCGCCTTTTTACTTGTTGTTCGAATCACTTGACTTCGTTCATACTTCTCTTCTAAGAACTTAAAAACCGATTCAAAGGCAGAATATGAAGTCCATTCATGTTTAGAATGTCCTGCCGATACACTAAGCATTTCACCCTCTCCCGCATAAATTTCCGTATCGAGTGCGGCAGAACTAGATATCCAATTGCATGCAATATCCAAAACAACGTGTTTTGCATTTCCTGGTATTTGGAAATGAGCAGAGTCCGTTAGCGCAATTGCAAACACTTTATCTTCAAAAAATTTGGTAAATCGATTTGCCTAAAAGGGAAGAACATTTATTATTATTCGTATTTCTGAATTAGTATTTTATAATTGGACTTACTAAATCCATCGCAATTGCCCCACCATAACTATGCGCTACAATGGCTACACTCTCAGGGTTACAACCCATTACACATTTTTCCCATACATATCTAGCGTGTGCTGTTGCATGCCCCAGACGTGGTATTGGACGATTTTCCCCGTTGATGTTGCGATAATTGTCATTTGTATTTGTCACCAATATATCATAGCCAAGCGATTGAGCGCGTTTTATATAAGGGATCTGAGTACCATGGTCAATAGAATTGTTAATTATGAGGCTATAGTAGCGTTATAAATAGATGGATATATATTATGTATAAAGGAAATAAGCAACGATACCGCAATATAAAAATTTACTTACCTTCTAGCCCACTGCCCCGCTCTAACATAACCACTACCGTGGATTAATACAATTAATTTTTTAGGTTCCACGAGCTTTGGAGGTTTAGTAAAAATGAATGTGGCTTGCTCTTGCGGTATATCCTCCGGAAGGTAAGTGCGACTCAAACCATTTTGTTCTAATAAATCATAAACTATTTCAGGAATTTGCTGAAAAATTTTATATTACTTGTTCATCTAAAAATGTATTATGAATTTTAAACTTACATCAGCTAATTGTTCATAATGATCCTGATTTTTTTTGTGATCGTCAGATATGGTGAATTTGAAGGGCTCTTCACCTGGCTCTCCAGTAATGTCATCAATTCTCCGCAATTGTCCATCTATTTTTTTAATACATGTATATCTATGTATAATTGTATTTCATACAATAAACATTACCTGCATTGAAAGCATAGCCGAATTCACGTAATTTTTTTAGAGCCAGACCACTTCTTTCAGCTGAAGACATACTTTTGCACTCACACCCGCTGATCGGTTGTGCTGACTATAAAAGTACAAAAGCAATTAAATCGCTATTGTATTAAAAATGTTGTGCATAGAAATAAATATGCATATACATATAATACATATACTTTGACACAATAAATCTTTTATCTTTAGAGTTAGTTGTTTTGTTCTATATGTATGTATTTGCGTTGAATTTTACTGAACTCAGGAACTTGCTTGAAGGTTAGCTCTTGCATCACAATTAAAAACTTCAAGGTCAATTAAACTCACAAATTCTATTATTTTTCTCTGATCGACTAAATTTTTTGATAGCAATGCAGCTATTGTTTATTTACCTTCCGTATGTAGCGCCAAAATAATGCTACTTTACAAATTCGTGCCACAAAATTTGACATTTTCTTTTAAAACTACAGTTGCCACCTGCTATTTTTGATTTTGGCTCAATTCTAATTTGCAAGCTGTCAAATTTTCAACAATCTTGGTTTATGTTCTAAAAAGCAAGAGCAAAGATTAAAAATAATTAAATTTTTTTATTTTTGTGCTCCTTTGTTTTGTGATCTTTCAATGAGTGGAACTTTTTATTTAGAACTTTTTCAAATCGACAAATGGCAATATATTACAAAAATCCTAGAGTAAAAAGTCTCAGTTACAGATGTCGCTATTCGATATTAATCAACTAAACGAATTACAGTAGTTTAATATTTGTATTGTTGGTACAGCCATATAATATATAATATATAGAGCTCAAAAAAATCAATAAATAAATTTAAATGCTAAAAAATGAAATTCTCAAATTTAATCGAGCTGCTTTTAGAGCAAAAATAAAAAAAAAGTTTTTTACGAAATTTTTTTGGGCAATAATTATTGAAACTGGCAAATGTTTAATAACAATAGTTCATTGCCCAATATGTACGATATAATGCAACCGGAAGTTTGAAAATCGCATGTTATATGGGAGTCGCATGGGAGATAGGCGTAGCTGGCTAGCTGCTAATAGTCTCACTTTGATTACCTTTTTATTTAGACTTTTAGACATATTCACATGAAGACTTGCGAATGAAGGCAAGATAAGATGCCTGCTACTGAATCAGTTCAAAAAATCGAAATTTTAACCATTCAGATCAAAAGTTTTTTCCCAGCCAAATAAAGTGGGTGAAAGGGGAATTTAGAAAACGGAATTACTGCATATTCCAGCGAATATGACAATCTTTTATTAAAAAACGTATTATATAGTTGAATGAATACTAACTCTATTGAACTTGAGCAAAAAAGTAGCCAAATCCAAATATTTTATATGTACTACCTACAGAGAACGTATAAATGTATAATGTCAATTCGTTCTCTGCTGCCTATACAGACAGGTTAAAACCGAAGACTAAAGAAACGAACTTAAACAAATATGACCATATGTACATGTGTGTTGGCGCAAATGAACAACCACTTTTAAGTTTAAAGTTCCATATTGCAAATTTATATTTATTACAACAAAAATGATGTTAAAATGTATTTACATTTACGCCGATATCGTTTAAATTACACTAAATGAGCTAAAATATCTATACATATACATATGTAAGTGTATGTTATCTATTGCGTTTAATAACCGAAATGTATGGTTAATCACAGTTGAATCAATTACATTCTCTACAAAGTAAGACACAATCATATCTACTGGCCACCTGATGAACTGGACGAGGTGGAAGCTAGAGCATTACCACTGCTAGCCGCAAAGGCGCGCTGCAAATTGCCGAAAAAGCCCCATAGCATACCAACAAGGCTACCTGCGAAGTCAAGTAACTTGAATTCTGTGCTCTCGTTGGCGGCCTCACGGTCCTCCTCTGTCTCTATTGCTGATGATTCATTCGCGGGCATGTGATCGGCCATTCCACTCATCATTGAGCCCAACAGTTGATGATGTTGCCTGGCCGCATGTACCGTTTGGTTATGCTGATCGCGTACCGTATTTAGAAGATGACGCACAGGCTCCAAAACTGGAATACTTTGTTTCGTGCGACTCCACATCATACCGCCAACACGAGAATGACTCTCATTATTTACAGATTTAGGTGATTCATGCTGTTCATTGCGACCAAAAATGTCATCTGCGTCCTCCAATGTGTTTTGTTTTGTCAGAAGTAAGTCATCAGTATGACGCGCCGACTCCGTTGTGGATATGCCAATTACCGGAGTTGTATTAGTGCGTGAGAAGTCATTATCGAGACTCATATCTAACTGCTCAATAAATGCACCATATAACTGGGAAATGGGTGTTGAGCGTTCCGTTGCACGTATAGTAGCGTTTCGTCCGTGTTCCACACTGTGAACCCTCTCGTAGTCAAATTCCCTGATTTCAGCACTCTTAGTACCGGCCCTCCCTTGGTGTACATAGCTGACAATGTGGGTGGTATGAGGTAGAGGAGTAGTCGCCGGAAACGCTGCTATCTTCAAAATTAAGTACTGAAAGCAAAAAATGCAATATTTATTTTAAACGAGAAGTGTGAAGCCTCATAAATCGATTCGTTATTTTTATTGAATTTTGTTAAGGCAATACATGAGTAAAACCACACAAATGGCGGGCCATTAATCAAGTGGAAACACTGAAATGGTTCGTAGCTCATCAAAATTACGCACAAATATGTTATGGCATCATAACAACATAGGCACTAGGGTGGTTCAAAAAAAACTTAATTTTTCTTATGATCGAATAGAAAGATTCATATACAATACATATATCAAATTTGTTTTTTCTTTCGAATTTTATAACTCAATGAAAAAAAAGACATTTTAAATTGCAAAGCTCATAGTTTGGTCTGTATAATTTTTCGATTAAGTTCAGCGTTAAGTTAAGGAAAACACATAAAAAAAAAAACAAAAAAACCAAAAAAATTAAAAACAGAGACCATTTTTTCTAGAGCAGTAAATTTCCTACAAAACTATGAGCTTTGCAATTTAAAATAACGTTTTTTCATTGAGTTATAAAATTCCAAAGAAACAAACAAATTTGATATCTGAATATGAATCTTTCTATCCGATAATAAGCAAAGATAACGGTAAAGCGCAGAACCTCCCTGTTACAATTAAGAGCTGTTACTTGGAGAGCCTTTCTTAGAGGTTTCTACCAACCAATTTTCGGAGTACCAAGCGAAAAGAAAACCTTGGGTTTTTTGATCCACCCTAATATACAAAATCGTTTTTTGCATACGATGAGCGTATGTATGATTACAAAATATAATACATAGAGATATAACTGCACAGCTCATCGCTAAACGTGAAACCTTTTGTGCTCAAGGTCTAGAGCGAGTTATGCTTTTTCTCAAGAGAATTTGTCTTAAGCTATTCTCACCACATTACATAATTGTCACATTTTTAATTACACGATCCCGCGTATATCTTCATAATATAAAATTCAAAAATACGCTATATTATTTTACGTTATGTTATTGTTATGTAAGCTGCAATCGCTTCTGTAGAATAATAAGCGGGTTAATACAAAATTTGGGGTTAATTGTAAATACGTATGTATATGCTATGCACTTACTGTCGCAAACACATAAACACAAGTGGTATGCCACCAAAAACCGTGTACTCTCCGCATTGTGGCCGGCTCAGTTTCAAAATAATTAAATATTAGATTTAATGCAACGCGCCTGAACTCCAATAAGAGTCGATTCCGCGGGATACAATATTGCTCCAAGCAACCTAACAGACAGCTTAGCTCGAACTAACCGCCACAGACTTAGCCAATAAATCGAAAGTATAAATTAAAATTTTAGAAGTTAAACAAACTGATCCATCCACAAATTTTATCATTAATATGCAAAGCACATTTCAATACTTTTATGTATCGCTGCATTACTCACATGGATTTATAACGTGGCGCACATATAGAAACTTAATTGTAAGTAACTGCGTTTGCACTTACTGGAAGTTTATAGCGCATACGCGCACACACATACATACATGTATCTTTAGCTTTATTGATATTGTCAATGTTTAGAACGCCTTTGCATCGTTGCCAATAGCGCTGAATTATTTCGCACACACCTAAAACGCCACTACACACACAACTGTAGGGTTTTGGCTTTGCGACACTTATCGCAACAGCGATTTTTGATGTCTTTAAACGATTTACTTACTGAAGTACTCCACCCTTTTATAAAAATACTTTGCGACAAATTTGATTTTTTTTCAGTGATCTGCAAACAACTGAACCTTTTATCAAAAAATTTTCAATGAAAATTAAAAAATACGAAAAAATTGTGTCATTTCTTCTGGTTTTTAGCAAAATTTCTTGTGTAAATAAAATTTTAATTGAAAATTATGCGAATATTTGGGAAAGTCCTGCAGACTTTGCGGGTGAGTTAACAACTAGCACACACTTTTAGCGCCACTGCCACTGTGCTGAATACATATGTACGCATATACATATATTCCTTTTTAGCTGTCTCGAAGACAATCAAACTTCAAACCACGTCGCTACTCTTCAATCTTGTGCTCCCATAACTGCGCGCGTCGCACAAATCTGCATAATCGCAATTCAAAAAATGGTTCTATGCGATCGATGGCGGCAAAGTCAGGTAAATGCATGGCTATATGGCTATGAAAGAAAGCGAATTTAAATTGTTTGCGTAACTGCAGATTCATCTAACAAGGGCAATGATATAAACAAGACTACCCTAACGAACATACTGCCAGTGGCTTTGATACAGTCTAAATCTGCGACCACTTCCACAAAAATCATGTTGATTCCGCTTAACTTGTTTGACGGTGACGATGATGCCAGCAAAAACACCATGAAGACTTTATCTATTATTCGAGAACATGCTAGACAAATTGAAGCTTTTTCCGAAAATGTATTGGGCACAGCAGAATCAACACATTATGGCGTGCCATTGGCAAGTAATAACGCTGAAACATTGCTGGATCAATGTTCTGGGCAAGACGATGTTACTTTATGGACTCATGACGAGGAAATGTCCAATTCACATGCATTACAACATTGTGAAGAGACGATCAAGAGCAAGCATATATCGCTTTACGAAAAACTTGAGCGTGCCATGGCCGAACAAGAACGTAATCGTATCGAAACGCATGACTGTTACGAAGTAGCGGCCTGGAATAGTTCCAAGCGTGACTTGGTTGTGTTTGTACCCGAAAATTTAGAGCAGAAATTGCAACAAATGGCAATAGCATCTATGCAGTTGGTATTTGAAATGGATATGAGTAATATACGTGATGCTATTTTTAGAAGTGCGGCTTTAGAGAAAATTAACATGTTTAAACCTCCAACACCGAAAACTTTGACAGATCCCACAGTGAAAATTGAAGCTAATTTGGATTTAGAAAGCGCTAAAACCGAATGCACTATTCCTCTTGACTTCAATGCTATGATTCAGGGTACCGTCGAAATTGATCCATCCAAATACACACCCAGCGTTCTAGGCGAGATCAAAGTGCCGGAGTTCAATGATTGTGTCACAACCATAGCGGCTAATATATGTAGTACAGCATTACAGAAGGGATTTCCGGCGGATCTCAGCCGAATGGCATATTCTACAAAGCCGCCAGCTAAAACTAAAACCGACGCAAATCGAGATCCACACATTGTTTGTGTTCGCAACGGTTCCAAAGGGTGTGTTTCACCAGGTAACGCCGCTTATCCAAAATTCATACCTCAAGGCGCAACCGTAAATACGGAAGAAGCTAAAGGATTAGAAAAGTCGAACAAAACTAGTATATCGTCAGAAATCTCTCTACTTTCGTCTTCGGAAATCATTGACGCTTATAATTCACGCGGTCTAATGAGTTGTAAAGCTTATGCCAGGGCGCTAATTGAAGCAACTAAACGACGTGCTGAGATTGCCAACACGAGTTCTGTACAATGCGATGAAAAGAAAACTGTGAAAAAAGAAGCGTTCAAGAAGAAAGATAAGTGCGGTGACCCTAAAAACAATCCATGTACCAAACCTCTATTAGATGAATGTGGTAACGAGTTAAAAAAGAATTGTCCAACTAGGAAAAAGGAAGAGAAGAAGAAGGATCCTTGCAAGAGTGATCCTTGTAAAAAGGCGGCTAGTAAAGACAAAGGATCTTGTACCACACCGGGTGTACCGAAACCCTGTGCAGGTAAGCGTAAAAAGAAGCCGTCCAAGGATAAGGGGAAAAAGGACATATGTGGAAATTCGAAGAAAGGAAATAGATGTAATAGTGAAACTGATGCATGCCAACAGGAGAAAAAATGCCCAAAACCAAAGAAGAAGAAATGTGATTTAGGTGATCCCTGTAAGGATCCGTGTCTAAACATCAATGAAAAATCTGATAAAAACAAAAAGGAATTCTCTTCTGGAAAAGATAGCAAATGTAAGACGGTGAAGAGTTTATGTGATGTGAAAAAAACCCAATCTTCGACCTGTAATAATGATAAGGCACCAAAGAAATGTAAGAGCGCCAGTGACGTAAAAAAAGCTGATAATAAATGCGCATCCTCAAAAGCAAAAAAATCCGACTCCTCTAAAAGTAAATGCAAGCCATTTAATAGTGTTTGCCCTAAGGATAGTAATAAGTCAAAATGTGGATCAGACGGAAAATCAGGTAAAAATGCGAAAAACCTTTGCGACGTAAAAAAATCACCATCTACATCTTCATGTGAAAATAAGTCCAAATCATCCGCAAACAAAGAGTGTAAACGTTATGAAGGCTTTTGCAAAAATAAAGATTCAAAATCCTCCTGCTCAACAGCTAAAGACCCATGTAAGAAATCAAATGATTCGCGTGCATCTGGAGATAAATCAGAGTCGAAATGCAAACCTATCAAAAATCTATGCGATACAAAGAAATCGAAATCGCCATGCACCAAGGACAAAAAGCCCGATTGCAAGTCTGAAAATATACCGAAGGGAGATTCAAAATGCAAACCCATTAAAAGTCTATGCGATGCAAAGAAATCAGCATCTTCAGACAAAAAGTCTTCCAGCAAGCCAACTGACTGCAAGAAAGCTAAATCGTCGTCGTCTAAGAGTGACTCAAAAGATCAGTGTCAGAAGAAAAAGTCAACAAAACCCAATTGCAAAACCAAACCCGGCTCTTCTGCAAAGAAGTACAGCACCTTGGCGAATAACCAGTTATTTGTGGAAATATCACCCATTAAACGTTACTTCAGCACAATTCCCGTATACGCTGTTCTACGTGGATTCATTTCATGGCGACAGCTCAGTTCGAAGAAAAGTTCTAAAGGGAAAAAGAAAGGCAGCAAGGATGATGGAATGTGCATGAAGTTTCAATCAAAACCAAAGATGAAACGCATTGATAAACTTGAACGTAGGAAACCGAAAACAGACTGTTATAGCGATCCTGATGAGTGTCAAGAGCAAGCCTGTAAGGATCCTTTGAAATCCAGCTGTGCCAATAGTAAAAAGGGTAAGTAGCAAAAATATTGAAAAAGATATTGCAAAATATAAGCTTACATTTGAATTTTTAAAATAAGGTAGAAAATGAGAATCCCTCACCGCTCAGCTTTAGAACGTGCTTGAATGTGACTACTTCCTTACCTGCCCTTCACAAAAGAAATTATGGATCGGATTCCTATAATGAAAACCGAGCTCAATGCTACGAAGAAGGCAGAAAAAGTTATGAATCTGAAAACCAGCAGGAAGTTGAGCGATGTGCTGATGAAGAAGATACTAATTCATATCTTATAAACAAGACAAGAAACGAAGTGATTAGAATAATGGAACCATGTACAGTCGAACGTTGTTTAGAAGCATTACCAAAGTTTAATGAATATGGTAAAAAAAAAATTCACTATTTATGAATATATAGGAAACTGTAATTTCGAACAATAATCCACCCAATAGATGTTCTGATACGCACCGAAGCAGTTGCAATTTCAGGATCTGATCTGCATTACTACGAAACTGGAGGGAAATCCTATCCCGGCATGACGCTGGGTCACGATGCATCTGGCATAGTTCAAGAAGTATGCTCACTAATTTATATTTGACGAAATTGGTAGTACACGAACACGAACTTGCACTTTTCTATTACTAGGTTGGTTGTTCAATAACGAAAATTCGACCAGGCGACCGTGTTGTTGTTGAATCAGGCTTAGCATGTGGAATTTGCGACTATTGCAAGAAAGGCTGCTACAACATCTGCAACAATTTAATATTTAATGGATTTCTACGCAAATACCAAGTTCACCCCGCTGATTTGTGTCACAAAATTCCAGCCGATGTCGATATGATCGAAGCGACTCTTACGCAAACGTTGGCGCTTGGATGTCAGGCTTGTTTCAAAGCACAAGTTCTACCCACGACAAACATACTAATAATCGGTGCTAGTCCCACTGCCATTTCGGCGGCATTGTGCGCACGCGCGATCGGTGTTGGTAACATCTGTATAGCGTCCACTATAAAAGATCCACTCGAAACAATTGAGAATACCTTTCACTTTAAATGCATGCACTATGATGCCGATATGCAGTATTGCATGATACTTGAGTGTTTATATAGCGTTTTACATGACTGGCCAGATGCTGTTATAAACTGTGCCGTTTCAGAGAAATCGATGAATTTATCTGTAATGGCACTGAAGCCATGCGGTATATGCGTACTAGCGGAGTGCGATGCGGAGTGTGCGTGTTTCAATGCAATGGATGTGCTTATGAAAAATCTAAAACTGATTCCGAGCTTTCGTTCAATTAATATGTGAGTAATTGTCTCATTGTCCCACACGTCAACAAAGCATTTACATGTCGTTTGAATTTTTGTTTACTTGTTCAGGTTCCCAACAGCACTACAGCTGATTGATGGAGGTAAAGCGCCTATTGGTCGACTAGTTGCAAATGTATTTCAATGGTGCAAAGTTGAACAGGCTTTTCGGAAGGCATTACATGAATCAAATGTTGGTAATAAAAAGGTTGTAATAAGATGTGCTGCGGAAGAAGACAAAGATATATACAAGAAGGAAGATTGCAAAACTTAGACCAATAAAAACTAAAAAAATGGTATTTATAAGTGAAATTGTATATGTGATAGCTTTTACTCTCGCTCTTTTTCTGCAATATAAAATAAAATTACGATAAAGAATTTTGAAATATACTTGTAATAACCTGAAACGGAGCGCCCTTAGATGGGACATTCACACAAACACGCACACACACGTTTATATTGAATTTTTATGATTTTCGCTGCTTGATGATGCAAATTTGTTTTCCCATCTAGCTTACATACTCCGCCCGCTAGACGTCGCAGAAAGGTGGAAAAACACCTGTGTGCAGGTCAAAATGACCCATGGTGCATTCTATAGCGCTTCTACGCTCCTGGTGGTGGTAAACAGCTGGTTAATAGTGATTATGAAAGCCCTGTTTGTCCTCTAGGTGATCCCCTTTGTTTCATATATTTCGAAGATTTACACCCACCTTTGGCGTATCCATAAAAAATAAAAAATAAAAAAAACATGTGTTTGTACATAATTTTTTTGTTCTTATTGTAATTGCAAACTATACTAGTAGCCCAGTGTTAATCATTAAACCAACAATTGTGGTTGCTGTTTGTGCATGGTGGTTGGAAGCACTTCACTGGTTCGTTTTATTCATGCGTTTCCGGTTTCTTTTCCTTCGTATGTAGCAAACAGATGTCGCTTTAACTAATATGTCAGTAGGCGCAGCTGTTTTTGTAAAAGCATCCCTGCAAAAGAAATATACTTATTGTTTGCCTTTGGATGCAACGTGTTTGGTATATTTTTATTTGTAAAGATTTACTTATTGTTCTGCACTGAAATCGTGAAAATAAGTATATCTAAATATTATAATGGGAAAGCTCGATGTTACCGTGTTACGATATTTGAGCAAGGAGGATTTTCGTGTGCTTACAGCGGTTTGTTTTTACTAATGTAATAACGTATAGTTTGACTAATTAAGTATACATTTTAGATCGAGATGGGCATGAAGAACCATGAGCTTGTTCCTGGTCAATTAGCTGCATCTATTGCTAATTTAAAGGCTGGGGGCGTCCATAAATTACTGAGAGAGCTATGTAAGCACAAACTGGTTTCATACGAACGTGGAAAGAAATGTGGGTTTACGATAAATGCTAAATAATACGGGTATTATAATAAGTTTTTCATACAGATGATGGGTATCGCCTAACAAACACTGGGTATGACTATTTAGCTTTGAAATCACTAACTTTGCGTGGATCAGTATCATCATTCGGTAACCAAATAGGTGTAGGCAAAGAATCAAATATATATGTGGTTGCTGACGAAGATGGTAAATCTATATGCTTAAAGCTCCATCGACTAGGTAGGACCTGTTTCCGAAATATTAAATCAAAGCGAGATTATCATGGTCGTCGACACAAAGCCTCGTGGCTATATTTATCACGTATATCGGCAACTAGAGAATTTGCATATATGAGCGCGTTGCACGATCGTGGCTTCCCAGTGCCTAAACCAATAGACTTCAATCGGCATTGCGTGTTAATGGAGCTTGTCAACGGATGGCCTATGTAAGTTATATGAGAATAACATACGAACAAAATTTGAAATCAAGCAATTCTCTACAAAGGACGCAGGTTCAAGAATTAACAGATGTTGAGCAAGTTTATGATGACCTTATGAATTTAATCGTGCGTCTTGGTAATGCTGGTGTTATCCATGGGGACTTTAATGAATTCAATTTAATGCTCACAGACGATGGAACACCAATTTTAATTGACTTTCCACAAATGATGTCAACATCACACGAAAATGCGGAGTTGTAAGATATACATATACTTCTATACTTATAGACGCTCAGTTATTAATTGTGATTTGTGTTGTTTAGTTTCTTTGATCGGGATGTGAATTGCGTCCGCGAAATGTTCCGTAGAAAATTTGGTTACGAAAGCGCAGATTTCCCTAAATTTACGGACTTAAAACGTGAAGACAACTTGGATGCAGAAGTACATTGCACAGGTTACGGTGTTACCAAGGAAATGGAGAGAGACATTTTACAGGTAATTTCGTTGAATTAAATGCTCAAAGATAACTCTACGGAAACATAATTTATAAATAACATAATTTTGGTTTTTTCCAGGAATATGGCATGATTTCCGAAGACGCAGACGAAGAAAATCTTGAAAGCGATGATTCTGAGCCGGAAGAGTCGCCAGCTGAAAGTTATTCGAAGGATACTCTTAAAGAGTATCGTCTTCAGCTTCAAAATGAAGTGAATTTCAGCGAAATGAAAAATACGCATAAAACCGATGATTCTATACGCCGTTATATTGAATCATGCTCGCAATATTTGGCAAATATTGATCTAGATCCACTATCTGAACTGACAAATGAGCCCTCCCAAATAATGCAACCTAACTCAAACGAAGATAACACCAGCAGCATTGATTCAAGCCAAAATTTAGCTGAAGTTTTAAAAGATAACAAATCTAATGTGTGTGTCAACGCTAATGATTCAGATGCTGCATCATTAAGTTCTAATGATTTGGAAACCGATAACGTTCTCGAACTGAAAGACATGGATCCAAATTCACGAATGTACCGTTTAAAATTGGTGGAAAAACTTTTGAATGATACACGCAGTCAGCGATCTTACTCAACCACTGCTAGTACTATAGCGCCATCAGTAATAACTGACCGTATTAGAAAAAATATGGGTGCAAAAGAAAAACGTGAAATGCGAAAGCATTGTGTGGCGAAAGGTGAAGCTAGTGCTTTACACAGGCATCGCAAAGAAAATAAGGATGTGGTTAAAGAGTATGCTGGATGGGACTTTTGATGAGTTTGCATTTTCTATTTCTAAGCGAATGAGTGATAAATAAATGGTCTAATGAAAATCAAAGAAAAACAGACAGCGCGCTTTTGATCTTTGCTTCGTTAAAAATTAATTTCCATGTTGCTCTATTCACCAATCAATTATTTTATTTAGTTCAATGTTCAATTTTTTAAATATGGATGTCACATGATGTAAGTACTTTTTATTATGTTAATATCAGGCAACAGATGTTTTTATGAGTAGAGGGTATCAAGATATTTAAACATTTGAAATCTATTCTATAAAATTTCATTATGAATCACAGTTTAACGACCTTCTAAAAAGACGAGCCTTGAAAACTTCTGCTTTGAAATATACATAAGTATGTAGATGGTAATTATCATAAACAGCACATACGTTTAGTTGTTGTCTTACAACTGTTCCGGTCCCATTCGCGGATTTAGGTATCGTTACACATCAGACGCATTTTGTAGCAGTACTGAGACAGACTTGCTAGATGGTGGCTAGGTGCCAAATTACAGTTTGATTTCATTGTAATAATATAATTATTATGTGCGATTTTTAAGGAATATCTGTCAGTTAGACACTTCCTCACACAGAAGTATGCAAATTGTTCAATTGAAAACGTTTGCAAATAAATAACAATTAATAATAATCCTAAGTTCGCGCCAGTCGCATTAAATGTGTAAACGTAAAAGCATATGTGCTTATATCATATATGTATTTATATGTAATTGATAGCAAAATTTATTTCTTTTTGTTGTTTTATTTGTACATGACAATCTAGCATTCTTGCACAATTTAAATCTAATCAGATACATCTAAAAGTCCTTTCCGATCGAAATATGGTAGTAGTGATTTCACAATACTTTGTACCTTTTTATTAGTATACAATACTTTATAAAAATTTCTGGAACGCTCATTAACCTCGGTTAAGCTATTAAGGTCTGAATCGGCATTATTTTCACAAATCTGCAGCGGTTGGTTTACTATCGCTGATGTAAAAGCTGCGAAGTAGGAAGATTTGTATATATCATTTATATAAGAAGAGTATACAAATGTAATAAACATACCGTAAAAACGTCGTTCCTCCAGTTGAATACAGAGCTCGTGTAGAGAAGGAATATGCCCACCATATGATAATTTGTGTAGTGTGCTAGTTAAAATCTCGTGGTAATATTGAATTAATTCATCCTGACGATGTAAACGCAGTTGATTTTTAAGTGAGGTGTTAATTAGATAATGTAAATCCACGGCTGGCGATGACCAATTACTAAATTGAAAATCAATTAATCGTGCATCCTTAACGTGCTTTGTGTCATTATTTTCGTCCTGCTTTTCAAATAATAACATAATATTAGTGCTCCAAATGTCGCCATGAATTAGTGTGAAAAAATGTCCATCTTTGGGATCAAAACTCCGCACAGCATACTCAAATACGCAGTGCCTCAGTTTGAGTAATTTCTCTTTGTAGTAAGGTCCCAATTCCGCGCAATTGTGAGCGAAATTTGCACATACCTCAAGCATGCCTTTGTAGAAAGGTTCAAAGGTGCGGTTTGTACGTCTAAGAAAACCGCCTTGTAAATTTGTCAAAATGTCTGGCATGCGTTCGTTAAGCACGGCGGCAGTAGCATGAAATTTAGCCAGTTTCCTCAAGGTTAACCGTGCTTGTGATTCATCCAGTCGGCCTATGCGATCGGCTACGACAAAGCGTGACACCGACAAATCCTCAAAAATTATAGCTGATCTTTCGAAGTCCACATGTACTATATCGGCAAAGAGTTTGTCATCATCTCCTATCTCCAGCAATAAAGCGGCCATTTGTGGTAGAATCTGTTTATACATAATCATTTCTCTATTGTAAACATCGAATTTATTCATAAGTCTAGCAATGACTGGATCACCTTCATAACTAGTTTTTGCAATGTAAAATTCCTGATGCGGCTCCTTGCAGTTTGACTCTAGGAACTCCACTTTAAAACGCGTTAAAGTGCTAACGAAACTATCACCTTTTGTTGTGCCGCTAGAGTCAGTAATATTAGTTACAATGAGTCCTTTATCTTTTTTGCATTCACGCAAAATTGTCTCGAAGTATTCTTTTGTTAACCAAGTTAAAACTGACTCAGTTGTTTCCTTCATTTTCCTTTAATTAAATTAAATTCAATGCGTTCACTGCTTAACACAACCGGATCGGCCGACTTGTGGAGACAGTAAAATATTTGATGCATTTTTTATATACTCGTAAGATGCCTCTGATAATTTACCTAGTTTTACAGTGAGCTGATAAGAATAGAAATGGGTGCAATAAGAGCAGTAATTTTTCACATTATGGTGGTAACAAAAGCTAGTAACTTCGAGAATTGGTTTGGACTCTCAAAGCTAACATAGTCAAGGGCTCTTACAAAGAATAGTAACTGCCCTCTAAGTTAAAAAAAAAAATGTTTACGATATCTAGTACTTAGTTGTACTTAACTTTTCTGGTTTTTAAAGAAATATATAAAAATAAAAATTTTCAAAATATTGTAAAATAACTTAGCTCTTCATCACTAAACTCATTCAAATATAAAGGATGAATTTTGACCAGGGAACCTTATTTTAAAATGTACTTTTGATAACAATAAATTTAGACGAATGGTTTGGATAAAATTTTACAAAATTTAAACGATTTTTTAATTGAGCTTTTATTAAATATTTCCCAAATTACGTCCTTCAAAAGGAAGGCACTATACTAGAGCTATTTGCATAATCCCCTAATGTTCAAACCCGTATTTACATAAATACATATGTACTTTAGTTGTAAATTTGATACTTATTTACTTAACGATAGTAAGCACTTGTAAATATTAACACCTTAGGAACAAATATCTGACATATTAACTATTTCTTAAGCTTTATTACATCGAAGTAACACAGAGATGTCTCGAAGCATATTACAAATTGTTATTGCTGTTCCGCTGGGCACTTGCATATAGCCTTATCTTATATACCATACATACATACGTCATAGGAGCCGTCATTGTATGCCGGAATTAATGTATCATAGATATTGTAATCATCATATAATATATATTACATAAATATTTTTTCGTGAAAGTCGAGGTGAAGGCAAAAGTGCATACTAATCTGAGGAATTCATTTTGTGTCTGAGTTTATGATAAATCAAATGAAACAACATAAGTATTGAAATTGAAAACTGACTGTTTAAAGTTTATAAACTTATAACTACATCTAGCCAAGATTTAAGCTACTAATCTTTTCCGGTATACTAGGTTTCATAAATCATCTTAAAAGTGAGTTTTCAGCTAATGGTTATTTGTCAAGGTCCTGATTTCACCCATTTTAGGCAAAAGGATGCACTATTAGAAAGTGATTATTTCTAAATTTCATTAGCATTTCCTACATATTGACCGATAAATGCGGTATAAAGTAGGCATAGAGAATGCTGTCATCACAAAAATATTCTCACCGGATTTCAATACTAGACCTCACAGATTGACCGATATGTTCGGTCCACATGTTTTGTGGCTGTGTTCTTGTGAAGTTATGGTCCGATTTGACAATTTTTGGGCGTAAAATGAAATACCTTGAGGGCACTATTTGGGCAAGGTATGATATAAAGTGAAAGATTCAGATGGAAGTATAAAAGTTTGTTATATAGGAAGTAGCCGTGGTTGTCAACCGATTTCACCCATTTTCATAGCGTATAATATAAATGTTTGGATAGTTTATTTATGTCTTACCGCATGAATGTCTATTGGACAGTCTGCAGTAAGAACTACAATTGCAGCAAGATGAACTTTGCTCAGAGCAAGTAGTTCAGTACATCTGCACAAAAAGATCTCTCATTCACACAGGAGCTGGTCGTCGATCAGCGCCTGCTAAGCGCACGCGAGGTTCAATGGTCCAATAGTAGAACCTAAAACGTCTATGGATATCCAACTCGGTCCCATTCCGATGTGAGCGGGGCAAGGGGCCAGTTAACATATAAAACTATATTTTAGTTGTCTGTCGAATAAAAATAAATTTTTTGTTCAGGGTATAATAAGACAAATGTACGAGATCATTGCAAAGATTATCGCGTATTTTTGTACTCTACATACAGATGAGATTGGGAGATAATTAATAAACAAAGCTAACATTTTACGACGTAATAACCATATATTATCTACAAACGCGTTAATCCCACCGTTCATTCTCTGTATTTGTTCATGAATTTTGGAACTCCGCACAATTCATATTCATCATCGTAAATATGTGCGCTTTTTGTTTTAGAGAATATTGTGAAATAAACTTATCATGAAGAACTAAGTACTGAGTACTAAGAGTACTGTTGCGATAGTAAAGCCGTTTCTAAATTAGTTGGAGCATGCATTAATTTAAGTTATGCTTTATAATACTCATTGTGGAGTTTGATTTGCCTTAGAGTCGGCGCTAGCAACGAAAAGGCAAACAGTTTTATACAATATTTTGTAACTGTTTATTTGAGATATTATAATAAATATTTAGAAACAGCTTTTATAGTTTAGAAAAAATGAAATTTATGGCTCTCTTGATCTGTTACTCCATCCAAAACAAAATTTTTGAAACCCAATTTGTGTGGCTTTGCTGAATTATATTGTTTTAAGTAAATAGCAGTCTTGAATAGCAAGTCAACCCCAGCTTCACCTGGTGACTTCCAATCATCGTTACTGTTGAAGTGCAAACAAAAACGATTTATAGTTTTTTGACAATTGTAAGTCATGGTGCCACGTACAAATTCTTGTCCAACTGTCGTATTCCAATAGAGTCTGGAAGACGGTAATTGGTCCAACGACGTGTGCATATAAAACCATGCCTACGAGCAAAAAAAAAAATCAAAAAATCAGTATTTGCACATTGGGCCAAGTGAAGTCAACTTTCAAAACCGGTGTTCCCAATTTTTTTCGGCTTTATTTTCGAAAAGAGGGTTTGCAACAGGGGTCACATTCATCGGTCTGTGCTATACATCTTCCTGTTCGAAGTTCTGATTTGCAATAACTTCTGCATCTTATGTGTAGGCGCCATCACTTTGAAGCGCGTCGTCGATTATAAATTATCGTAAAATTATTCACTGCATTATACAGCTTCGACAATTTAATTTGAAATTCATAAAAATTCACTTTCGTTTTCTTACTTGACACGCTGATAACAATCGACTTCGCGTAAGTTACATTTTAGCAAAAAACAAAAAACAAAGAAAAAATCATAAAAAATAAGGAACTGTATGCGTTCGAAATTCAAAAATATTTTTTCTATTTACATTTTGAATATTGTGCCTCAAATTAAAGCGAGTAAGGCTAAGTACCAAGCTGCAAGGCACTTTTTACTACTGCTTCGATTTCCATTCAAAAGGACGTACTAAACTGTACGGGACAAGGTCGACGAACAATTCTTCATTTTGGTGGATTAAATTTCTAATAATAACTTACTCCATTTTGTTGGATAACATCAAGATACTTGACGCAAGTACGTTAAGATAATCAAACAAATGCCAAACAAAGATCAAAAGTGGTATTAGTCACATGTTCTTTTGCGATGAATCGTGGCTTTACTAATTCTGGTGCTAAATAAAGATTACTGATCACTTTGTAATATTAATTTATGGTATATGATATACAAATGTATGTGTGTATGTGCGTTAACAAAGCTTGTAACACTTGTACTACACTAAAGGTCCATTCACATACAACTTTCCACGGTTTGCATGACAGTTCATACTGAAACAACGAAGCGTAATAAACAAGGGGTATGCCACAATGACCGCTTTGCTTTCAGTGTTTCTCTCTAATAAAAATGGCGACTGTTGCTTGGCAAAGCGTAAAAAGTCGAGAGTTGCCCAACATTCTGCTTGGCTTCGCGTCGAAAACTTTGTTAGTGAACGTACTCAAACAAAAGCTTACATCGAACTTTTCTGCCAATACAAATGTCTAACGCAAAGCGAAGCAAAACTTTATATATTGTACTTAAACAAAAAGCTTACATCGAACTTTTCTGTCAATACAAATGTCTAACGCAAAGCGAAGCAAAAGTTCTATGTGAATTGGCCATAAGTGCACTTTGCTTCAAGTTCTGTGCGGTTTACTGTTAACTCTGTCCAACACACATACATACCATACATATATATGGACATTGGCTTCACTTGTCCAAATTCAAAAGTGACATGCGTGTATAAGTGTAGTAATATAATATATGTTGATCGTTGTAATACTTGCAAAAGTTGTTTGCAAATTCGTGGTGAAATTCTGAAGTTCGAAAAAGAATTAGTTTCTATTGTGTGCATGTGTATGATATATACATGTGTATATGTATACATACTTATTATTTTATTGTTACGCTTTTACTCCGAAATCACTTAACCGATCATTATGTAGCTTTATACACATATGCCTAATGGTATACTCAATTTGAGTAATTGTTATATACTTGTATTTTGTATAAATGAATATGTTAGAATGTTAGAATGTCACGCATTAAAACATAAAAATTAACGATTAATGGCGATTTCTTACAATATATTATAAACATTTTAATTTGATCTAACACCATATAATTATTCAGAATTCCACTATATAATTTGACTAACTACGCCACACTTACTTTCATATTATTTTGGGGATAAATAACGAAACGATATTGTATTTAGTTAGGAACATTTCTTCTATTGACATATTGTTAAAATTGCTTGTACTTATATACACACTATATAAAATCTAAAAACATTTACTATTTTAATTTAATTAGTAACATCAAGTAGTCCTTTGCGATCGAAGTAAGGCAGTATAGCTATAGCAATGTCTTGCATTCTTTTATTTGTATATAAAAGACTACGAAATTCCTGCGAACGTTCTCCACTTCCCATCATAATGTAGAAATCGGTTTCGTCAGGCTTGTCATTAATAAGGAGAGCCTGACATACCAGCGCCGAGGCAACCGCTAAAAAGAGAACGAAAAATTGTCAATGCAAAATTTAAAGTGTCAGAAATATTTGTATATACATATGTACGTTTATAGTGCATACGTACCGTAAAATCGGTGAGACTCCATTTGCACAGAAAATTCATGTAAACTAGGTATGTGGCCATTATAATGGAGTAGACGCAGAGTTTCAGACAAAAAACCATGATAATACTTGACAAGTGCATCCTCTCGGTGCAGCTTAAATTCTAAAGGCAATGAAGTTTGAATGAAATAGTGAAGATCAAGAGTCGGCGATGTCCATGCACTGTATTGAAAATCGATCAGCAGGATATCTTTAATTAACCCTCCAGTTGTTGATTGTTCATCGCTATTGCCACAGTAATCATATCTTAGCATTACATTATTGGTCCACATATCACCATGATTAAGTGTTAAAAAGTCACCCTCATTGGGATCAAAGGAACGCGCACCATATTCCATCACATGTGACTTTAATTTGAGCAATTTGTTTTTGTAATAAGAACCCAAGCTTGCACATTCGCCAGCAAAATCAGCACAAGCTTCTAGAACACCCTCAAAAAACGGTGTAAACCCACACGTTTCACGATTAAATATCCCCTTTTGCAATTTAGTTAGTATGCCAGGCTTACGCTCATTTAGTACGGCCGCGGTTGCATGCATTTTGGCTAATTTTTTAAGTGTCAACATAGTCTGCGCTTCATCCATACCAACTAACCGATCGGGAATGACAAATTTTAACACCGCAAGATCTTCAAAAATTATAGCTGAATGCTCGTAGTCCACATAAATAGTATCAGCAAATATTTTATCTTTGTCACCGATTTCCTTTAGCAATTCGGTGAGTTTTGGTAAGACTTTTTCGTACATTAACATTTCCGTATTATAGATATCATATTGACTCATGATATCTGCTGTGAAGGGATCACTTTCATGTGAGGTCTTCAAAATATATGAACCGTGTTCGGTTTTCTTAACGGTGCTTAAAGTAAAATCGACGCTGATCCGTAACATCACACTGGCATAGTTGTCACCCTTTTTTGTGGCTGGTTTAATGTCCAATTTTGTGATTATAAGTCCTTCATCCTTTTTATACTTTTGTAATATAGACTTGAGGTACTCTGCGGTTAGCCACAGGGGGGCTGCCTGATATGTTATGTCTTTCATTACTTAAATAAATTAAAACTAAATATTCACACGAACCCAAAATTAATGTATATACTATTGTTTGTGTTAACTCTGCGAGTTTTGCTACACGTATGAAAGCTTTCTTCAATCCGACACTGTCTTTTATAACTAGCTAGCCACACTTTACATTGTATATTATCAATTATATCTGCTGTCTGAGAGTGGAGGAATAGAAATGTTCAACCCACATACTTTAGCGTGTGTGTTTATGTGTGTGTAAATTCAGCAATGTCATTGTAAAATTTGTGAATGCTAACTTTGAAATACATAACTTTGTTACGTTGTAATATTAAAAAAGATAAGTTTTGTAATTTTTAGAGATAGTATTTTTATTATTATTACTATACATATATGTATGTATATACGTATGCCCATACTTAAGCGCTGGGGAACATTAGCGTCCACCATAGAGCTCTCACTCATACTAAATACGCGACTAAGCGTAAATTGAAGAGTGAATCTTTTAGATTTATTATATATACTCTTGCAACATGTTCCACAATAGATGGTTCCAATCAAAGAATATATTCATATTCGACAAAGACTCATATAAAATCGTCGATCCCTGCGGTCCATTGAGTTAGCTGAATTTTATTCCATCCCTTATATTCATCGGCCAATACATTATATAACTGAAAAAAATAATAACCTCCGTCGCTACTCTATTTAACGAACAATCAGTCCTGTTCAGATTATTTTGTAGTTAAATAGGAGCAATGTAGATATTACTTCGCTTCGCGTATAAATAACATACATAATTTTATGTAAATACTTTATATTCCTACAAAATCTGAAATATGTGTACATATTATATATAATATATGTATACCGTGATTAAATACGCAATGTCACACCGTTTGTAACCTATTCTTTGTACTTGATGAGTGGTTTTGCATTATTGGAAGTCAAACGAAATAAAATCAGCTATTAATTTAACTCGATTCTGATTTCTCGATTCTGATTTAAATTATTTATCAAGTAATTATAGATATACGAGTACATACACAAGTACCTATGTATGCATGTACTAGAGAAACGGGAAGGGTAGACTTGGCGAAATAATCTAACGTGATCATTGAAATACATTGCAACTAGACCATTTCTCTCTTAAACTTGCCAATCAAATTGGTTGCTTCAAGAATATTTCCGGCAATTTGTTTGATGAACGTGAAACGTGATTTCTGGCAAGGTCTGTGGGAAACTTCTTGCGTTACTTATTGCTTTTGTTATGAATGTCTAATGGCAACTTGAATGCTATTCTATCATTCAACATACATCCGGCAAAGTTGCCGCAAAGACTAACTATACAACTGCCAATGCGATTTTCTATTGTGAACCTATATTTTGCATCAGAAAAATGCTAGGACGAATAACGTGACAAAATCCACAATCTAGTATTCGCAGAACTCCAAATGAGAGTGTGCACGATAGTTAAGTCGGTATACATATAAAAAAACCGCTTGGTTTATATCCTGCATAAAACCATCAACCGTAATCTTTAGATATGACTTATATTGAAAAAGTCGCTCTACAGGCAGAAATTTGACTCGGAATAATAAGAGAATGTATTTTGTATACTGGTTAAAGTAGTTAGAGCATCGTTTGGGCAGTTGTATCAAGCTAAAAGGAGACTACACGTGCAGAAATAAATACTTTATTTTTACAAAATATTCGTGTTTTTATTTTTTAAATTTTTTTTGTAGGCTATGTACATACGAACCGCCCTCGTACGAGCTGTTGCAAAAATAGCGTTATTTGAACCAATTTTTAATTTTGCTAAACTTCAGATTATTAAATGAAACTATTGTTTACATCTGTTTTACAAGTCGTGTAAGCGCAGCAATGTCATTCCATTTATTGAGTAAAACATCTGGTGCGTTCTGCTCAATTACAAGTTTAAAGTTGTGAATAAAGTTGCACATTTTTTCTTAATACGTATTTTACTCAAATCGGCTGTATGTACAGTATATGCTGGAATTATTTCGATAAAATAAAACAATTCTGTATAGTTTAAAGAAGAGAGTCAAATTTAAAAGAAACTGATTTTCTACGTAAGGGCTATAATAAAAAATATCTATACGCCTTTTTAAACCATTTCAGTATGGTATTCATATATTGTAATAATTCGTTTAGATTATCAAATTTATTTAAAATACTATGTGGAAATTTGTTAGTCTGCCTGATTCACTTCCAAAAGTCCTCGTCTATGGAATAATGGCAATAAGTTTGTAAGATTTTTCTGAACCTTCTTATTGCGGTACAAATTGTATTTGAATTTGATTGCACGCTCATCCTCGCCTACCAAAGAATTAAAATCTGCATCATCTGTGTTTTCATTAATCATCACCGGTTGTATGACACACGCCGAATGAAAAGCTATAAGAGTTAAGAAGGATATACATACGTAAATATGTATGTGAATATAAAATATTTATGTTAAAAAAATTACCGAAAAAACGTTTCTGTTCAACTTGTTGACGGAAATGGTTTAACGATGGTACTGGGAGTGAACTATAGCTCAGTCTTCTCAACACATCGCTGAAAATACCATGATAATATTGGAATAGAATGTCCTGTTTGTAAAGGCGCAAAGGCTCCTGCAACGAGGTGTTGAAGAGATGGTGCAGATCTAATGTTGGCGAGCCCCAAAACGAATACTGAAAGTCGATGATGCGCACATCTACGGGTTCTCCAGTCTGCGGATCGTATTTGAACATAACATTGTTGATCCAGACATCGCCATGGGCCAACACATTTACTTGCCCCGGTGTGGGTGTGAAGCAACGTTTTCCGATTTCCATGTAATGCGGTGCCAGTCTTTTTAATTTATCACCATACAACGCAAGGTCGGGCATATTTTTCAAAATAAACTCAGCACATGACAACAGGGATCCAACAAAATAGGTACTATAATTGTCGGTGTAGCGGTTAAAGAATCCGCGATCGTATTTTTCTAAGTGACCATTCTGACGCTCATTAAGCACTGCCGATGTAGCATGCATTTTAGCCAACTTTTGCAATATTAGTTTTGTATGTGGCATATCTAGGCCATGCAAGCGATTCGCCATGATAAAGCCCTTCTCCACAAGATCCTCGAAAATCAGCAATTGACGTTTGTAATCTACATGGATGGCTGTAGAAAATAACTCATCTGAATCATTGATCTCGCGAAGCAGCTCAGTTAATTTAGGCAGCACTTCCTCATAAATGAACATTTCACGATTAAATATATCATATGGGGCCATTATGGCGCTTGCAATGGGATCGCTTTCGTAAGAAGTCTTCACAATTAAGCTCTTTTCGAGTCGCTGTTGACTTCTGCTAAGTTGATATTTTGCTTTGACACGAGTCAAAACTCCACCAAAATTCTCACCCTTCCCCATAGCCGGTTGGACGTGCATGGAGTATAGTTGAAGACTGGGATCTTTATGGTGAACACGTAACGCCTCCTGTACATAATTCTCTGTCAGCCACTCAGGCAAATTCAGCCTCTGAAATGCCATTTAAATTTTTTGTAAAGATTTCTGATGCATACAGCGCTTTTATATACGAAATCCCAGCGTTAGTATTTTAACACTTTGGCTACATTTGTTTAAATA
Source organism: Bactrocera oleae (assembly GCF_042242935.1). Taxonomy (NCBI): domain Eukaryota; kingdom Metazoa; phylum Arthropoda; class Insecta; order Diptera; family Tephritidae; genus Bactrocera; species Bactrocera oleae. The sequence continues at coordinate 22,839,524 of NC_091536.1, forward strand.
AGCGTTTAAAATTTGAACAAAAATCTGCTGCTGAGAGATTTAAACAATTTACTGCACGAGAAATACGCTGGGAATTTGTATTGTTAATTATATTTGCATTCCTTCATGTACAGAGTCGATTACCCTTTGTAAGTAGTCGCTGTGATAGCACGTAATTGTAGGAGGAGGAATTGCGTTCGCCTCCGAATGACGATGTAGGTCTTATATTTAGACGGTATTACTTACGCAAATATAAATATGACTTTTGTACATAAAAGTAAATGTAAATAAAAATATAACATTTTTAGACAAATACCTGTATAATTAAAATTTAAAGCTAAAGATTACGTTGATCAGCTGTACAACTCGCTATTAGTACTAAGTTATTTTTCGAATGCTAATTTGTAAGATTAAACTAAAATTGTTTATAATTATTATGATGGCGGTAAAGGGTTAAGCCGCCAGCGGTAAACATTGCACAAGAAATACAAAACTTTTCTTTATAAGTTTGCGCATTGGATAACAGTACAATACTATTTAATCTCAGACCAACAGTCCGCCTTTGGATTAATTTGCACTAATATTTGGGCTATAAATAGAGTTTGCATTCTGCACACTTTTATACAATAAAACGTTCAATTAGTACATATCATGCTGTGAGACCTTGCCAGTACTTTCTTATCGAAAAATACATAAAGTAAGGACTCTAGTAAAGATGTATGGGGACTATAATCCTCTCTGTAAGCAGTGTCACTAGTTCGTCTTACCAAATCATTGATGTGGCTGTTGTACTTCTGAAAAAGCAAAACATATAACTTTATTTAAAACTATTATTTTATTTTAATCATTGTGTTCGTTATTTTATTTAACTCTAGTATTTGCAACGCGCTTCACAACATCTGCTATTAAATTTCCGGCGTGGTTCATTGAATTCGTGAATTCATGAGTTATACGAGTGTGTATGTAAGAACTTATTGCTTTAAATGCTAATTTGCGCTTTAGAAATATTTATATGTAATATAATTGTATTTTACACACTTGTGACTGCTCGCGGTTTTACTTTAACTCACATATGTTTGTATATGTACACTCGCCAGAAAAAGTCTGCGTACACGCTTATATCTTATTTTCTTTTGTTAAAAATAACTTTTATACACATAATTTTAAAGCATAATCATATTAAGTGCTTTATTACTAATCTATTGCATAATCCTATAGCATTTAAAGCAATAAAAATCTGGCACCATAGTTTTATAGACAAGTTTACAAAAAATAGTCATTTGGCAACGCAGAAAATGTCTATGTACAAGTAGTAAAATGGGAATTCCCTACGTAATAACCAAATGTAAAAATGTCGGAAAGTTAGAGTTTTACTATTTTTCGTAAAAGTAGCAATTTTTAAAGACTTTTGTTTTATTCAGTTTGTTATTAAATTTAGAATATATTATCTCGCCTAAAAGAGAAGAAATAAGCCCACCTGAAAGCGTAATAATGGTTAAACTTTTCGAACACGGAAAAACATACCCTGAAATCGTTCGAATTGTTGGAAGAACACATTCTTTCATACAAAGAGTAATCAAAGAATTAGTTAATATTTACGATGAAAGCATGTTTTGCGTCTTTCGAAACAAGGGTCCTAAGATTTTATGGCGAAAAACAGGCGCGGCACTCTATAAGGAAATCTTGATGCATACTGAGAAAAACGGTGGTGAAGAAACAATGATATGGTGGTGCATAGCTAGTAATTGTGTGAGCCAAATGGTTAAATATGCATGCCTTAATATCTTAACAATAAATTTGAAGCAAAGAGCGGAGGCATTGGGTTTGAAAGTGACTCCTATTTGCTACAGGATAACGACCCGAAGCATGCAGCAGGCATAGTTAAGCTTTAGTTACACTACAACTTTCTCAAGCAGCTTCAAACAGCACCAGAATCAACAGATTTTAATCTTATGAGATTCACTGGTACTGGCACGAGGAATGGACTCACATCGCTTCGACAGAAACCTCTAAGCTTGACTATTCCATGCAAAGCCCCTTAGCGGAAGTTTTAAAAAAATTGGGGATATCCGAGTTCCTATTAAATTTTAAGAAGAATTTGTAGCAAGAATAACTTTATTCAACTTATGTACCTTGTACGCAGACTTTTTCTAATGGATTTTCTATCAAATATATATTGGTTTTTATAAAAAGCCATATAAAATTATTTTTTCCAACAATTTATTTTTGTTGATACCTTGTACGCAGACTTTTTTTGCTCAGTGTATATCCATTTTCCTAACAATTGAAATAAAATATACTTTCCTCCACAATGTTGTAAATCAGGGCGGTCATAAAAATTGGCTAAGTCGTGTCGTCTCAGCCGAGGCACGGCAAGTATCAAATATTAAATATAAAAGGTTACATCTCTAGTATTTCCTTCGTTATTTGAATATACGGCCTTGAGTGGGTTAAACGATTTCTCCAGTGTCTACTGTATATTTGTTGTGTTTAAATCAGTGTGCAATATGTCGACGTCTGACGTTAGTATAATGAATTCTTCGGAAAATTTACTAAATATATCCAAGGAGTCCTTCAGCGCTCCCATCGTTGAAAGCAGTGAAGATCTCCAGCAGTCAGATACGCCTACTTGGCTAACAAAAGACTATTTAGAACAGTGTCTACGTAAACATTACAAGGATCAAAAGCTAAAAATTCTCAAATGGAACATTCGTCCAGCGCTTGGAAAAGGTGAAAATTATGGTGGAGTTTTAACTCGCATTCGTGCCGAATGTCAAACACACTTGGGCACTGTACTCTCTGGTCACTATGTCGTAAAAGCATCTTTTGAAGCCGATGAGTTTGCACGAAAAACTATGGAACCGTACGATATTTTTAATCGTGAAATGTCTATCTACGAAAATGTGTTGCCACGGCTAAATGCATTGTTGTGTGAAATAGGTGACCACGACAAAATCTTTGCTGAGACTATAGCGGTTGATCGTGAACGCTCTGCACTCATATTCGAAGACTTAAATGTACGGGAATTTGTCATGCCGAACCGCTTAGCTGGGCTGAATATGACTTTGTCAAAGATGGTGCTACGCAAAATAGCAAAAATGCACGCTTCTTCAGCAGTATTAAACGAGCGAGAAAATGGTTGTCTTGAAACCTTTGATCGTGGTTTCTTTAATAGGCATACAGACAGTTATATGCCCGGGTTTGAAGGCCTATTGTTGGCTTGCAGTCGACGTGTTGCCCAGTGGGACGGCTATCAATATTACGCGAACAAGTTAATGGCTTTGAAAACTAAGTATACGGAATTAGGAAAACAAGTATTTGATCCTATTCCAGGTCATTTGAATGTGTTGGCGCATGGTGATCTCTGGACAAACAATGTAATGGTTAAATACGACAAAAATACTGGCGAACCTTTAGATGTGATAATAATCGATTTTCAATATGCTGTTTGGGGATCGCCGGCTGTAGATCTCCACTATTTTCTTAATACCTCATTGGAGGAGGATATGCATTTGAATCGTCAAGATGAGCTCATAAAATGTTATTATGAAACTTTTTCGGACACATTAAACAAATTGCAGTACCGAGCTAAAATTCCAAGCTTACACAAGTTTCATTTGCAACTTGAAGAAAAAGCATTTTACGGTGAGCTGTAATTTTTATAAAATTAAATTTGAGTGATCAAATATTTAACGTTAACTTTTGCTTTACAGCGTTTAACTCTACTTGCGTTATATTAGCGGTTCAGCGAAACGAGGATACCGAAGACGCAGATTTTACAGCGATTATGCAGAATGACCAGCGTGCTACTCGCTTCAAGGACACATGCTTTAAAAATATTTATGTTCAACGTATTATAAAAAGTCTTCTACCCATATATGAACGACGTGGTTTGCTGGATCACGAGCAATAGTTTAACTTGCTTTCTTGTGATTTCTAACGCTGTAAATTATTTTTTTGTTATAAAGTAAAATAATAAAGATACATTTTTTTTTTATATTGAAATAAATAAAAATGTTCCATACATGGCAATATTTACCAAATCCTACAGATTTTCTTTTGAAAATGACCTTATAATCTTAACAGTGGCAAAGTTTTAGCAAATAAGTTTTATCAAATAATCCACTTTATATAAAATATTTCTGGCACGATTAAACACTTAATTTTTCGTTCCTTCTACATTTTTACGCCATCAGAAAATAACCGATAAGAGGTTAATAAAATTTTTTCATTCCGAATATACATCTACATACATATTATATATTTTGCAAATGTTTCAGCCTTATCAGTTTTCTTGTGAGACTCTATGTAACATTTCTCTTACAGAACTATTCATAACTTACGAAAGACAATCATAACAATAAAAAATATATTTTATAATATATTTATTTTTTTAAATCATTACATTTATTTAATATTTATTGGCATCTACCATAGGTCTATTAATGATGAAGTAATAAAAGTCAGGGAACCGGAAAATAAAATAGCTAAATAATCGGTTGTATGGGAGAAATGTGATATGCATACATCTGAACGATTCCGACAAATGTCAAAATGCTCCTATGTATTAAATTTCATTCGTATATCTCAAAAACTAACGAAGAAATTGTTATAATCCTGTAAAATTAAACTTCACCTAAAATATCGCTGGCTCGAAACCGGTTTTAGACCCATATTCTCGCATCCTTCTGAACAACTTTGCCTATGTTCAGAAGGATGCGTAGCTCTAATGTACATACATATATAGTAAGTACGAGTATAACATTTTATTACGGATTCTTGAAGGTGTTCGTAGTCCAGAATGGACTCAGATATGTAATGATGGGTCCATTTTCACTCTTTGTCAGAAATCGGTGTAAAAACTGAGAACTTAATGATCGATGTTCAAATAAGGCGGCACTCATTTCATGATTTTTAGCACCAATAATATAGATATAATAGAAAATAAAAATCTTAAAATTGGGTTTAGGTGGCTAGGCCAAAGTTTATACCGATTACATTCAGGTTTAACACAAACCCCGTTGTGGCCAAGAAAAATTGTGTCCTTAATTTAATTAAGATAGTTGTATTCGATATCATTAGCCATTGTCAAATTTGCACTAGAATAACGAAATTCACTGTATATATGTTAGTAAATTGTAATTCGTCGGCTGATATCAACCTTTTTCAGCTTTAAACTACAGTACTTCCAAAAAGGTTCGATTATATTAGGTCGAAAAGGAATAATGGACCGATTTTTATTAACCTTTGGTACCAAGGCGCATTATTATCGGGTAAGGAAGCCCTTTCAATTTGATTCACATTCAGTAAATGAGAGCTTAAGCCGATTTCGACTCTTTTTTACATGATAACTGTCACTTCATGCATACTCTCTTTGTGAAAAGTTTAATTCCGATGTCTTTCGTGTTTAATTTTTCTTTTGTAAAATTAAGGAATCTGAAGGAATTCAAAACTATATTCTGTATCAAATTAACTTGTAATTGGTTAAATAGTTGCTGTGGTGTGCGTTTTGACCTTAAAGTGAGTAGTGCCAATTTTCACACCTAGTCACATGCAACCCTGCTGTACCATCTTTACAATAAAATTTGACGTTTCAGACGTTTTTTTTTAGCGTTTAACTAGTTTTACTAGTAACCGATTAGTGAGATATATATGTAAATTAAGCCTTTCATAGAACGATTCACTCCCAATTTTCTAGAAATTTTAAGTCTCAAGTACTGTGATTCTCTGTACTAAATTCATTGGTAGCGTAATTTGTGGCTTAGTTGTAGATGTTTATAGATTTTTCACTTAACGGCAATATTCTGATCATTTTGATTTGCATAGCTCAATATCTATCTTGACTAGTTTTAGATGTTGCAAGGAAAAATTAGACGACCAAAACGATTAGATTGCAGCAGAACTGTGTCTTATCGGTCCATATTATGTCCCAGTGCTAAAATTGTGGCTATACTAATTTCTGTTAATCAAATTGCCTTAATGTAGATATTTCGAACATTAAGCAAGACCTAAGACTGAAGCTTAATCATATGATAAAAGTTAATCGCTCATCTACAATACCGAACTTCTTATAGTACCAAGTTTGATCAAGATATCTTAAGTTTTACTGAAGTTACAGCTTGCACGGACAGAGGGACAGATGGACGGACAGACAGTCATCCAGATTTCAACTCGTCTTGCCATCCTGATTATATATATATATATATATATGTCTATCTCAATTAGCTTTAGATGATACAAACAACCGTTAGGAGAACAAAACTATTATACTCTGAGCAACGGTTTATATATATATGTAGGTATGTTGCTGCGATATTTTATTTTTTTCCTGATTATAACATTAAAATCGCGCGATCCTTCTGGCCGAGAGTGGATCGCAGGAGGTCGGGGGATCTTCTCGCCTTGAACAAAGTTCACCTCGCCGCCATGGTAGGAGTTCTCACTGGGCAATGTCCAATGGGAACTCATGCGGTGCGGCTTAGAATACTACCCGATGGCAGTTGTCAAAGCTGTATGGAGGAGGGTGAAGTGGAAACATCCCGGCACTTTCTCCTCCATTGTCCGGCTTTTGCTAGGTTGAGATTGAAACATCTCGGCAATCATACTTTTGGCGGTCCAGAAGATCTGGCCGAAACAGATATTGGCCATCTCAACAAGTTTGTCATAGGCACAAAGCGCTTTGTCGACATGTAAGGGTCTATTGATCCGGCTCATAGGAGTTTTGGGTACCACAACGGACCGGCGTTTAAGCTGTCCAAGTGTGATCCTTCTTAGGATCGACCCGCTAACCTAACCTAACCTAACCTAACATTAAAATATGTTGCATGAAATTAGATAAATATTTTGTTTAAATATAATAGGACTTTTGCCTTGTACTCTTTAACGTACAGTATAGTCTATTTGATTTTCAGCAACTTAAAAGTTCTCTCTGAACTATTTTATTATAATGACACAATGCTGTAGAGTTTATAATTATTAACCTATGTTTTCTCATATATGTGTATGTACATATGTTCTATTTTCATATTTTATGCATAATATATCGATATATGTATGTAGGTATGTACTTATGATAACAATTTTCACTTGTCCAAAAATCCGCACAACTCGAACTCTTTAACAGTGCGCTGCAGAAATGCCCGATACTTGGGATTTTCAACATTTTGTCGTCTCATTTCATCGCCTTCTTCTGTGCGTGAGGTAAGATTCTCCAGTTTTTCATCGCCCGTGGATTCCATGAAGATAAGTGGTGTGAGGCATGTCGCAGCGATGACACCTGAAATTAAAATATTAATTATATCGCGCATACTCATATTGCATTTGTGCTATAACTCATATTTGTACCTAGAAGACTGTTCTTAATAAGCTCGATATTTATGTCCTTCAACGTTGGTATATAACCGTCATAATGAAGCTTTTCTAATGTTTCTTTCAATATGCGATGATATTCGCGTACGATAAATTTAAAATGTACTTTCCGCACATTCTCATTTAATGAACCAAAAAGGAAGTAATTCAGATCCACGGCCGGTGAGCCGTAGTAGGACAGCTGGAAGTCTAACTGCAAAAAAAAAAACAAAGTCAAATCCATTTAACAAATGTACGACATACTGCATTCTCACCATGACCACATCATCGGGATCCTTTGTGTCATTATTTATATGGAACATTAAGTTGTCAATCCACAAATCGGCTAGGTTAAAAACTCGAAAACTCTGTTCATGTGACTCGTACAGTTCAAGCGCATTTTGAAGCACATTTTCAGCCAATTTGAACATTTTCTCTGTGATCTCTTCATAACCCTTCCAGTGTGTCAATTCCTCAGCAACACATCTTATATTAACAGGAAAGAATGAAAGAAATTCCTTGCGGTCTGGATTCCTAGAAATGGGGGCTTCTTTGAAAAAATCGAAAATTTCCGGTGTCTCTTTAGCGATGACCGCGGAACAGGCATGCAACTTTGCCAACCTCTCAATGGTCAACAGAGTATAGTCTAGATTAAGCAAACGACATCTTTCAAAATTCTCATAACCCGTTAGTTGCATATCCTCAAGCACAAGGAATGGCTCCGGCGTTTCGGTGGTATAATAGCATGCAGGCGCAATTTTTGTTTTGTCACCAATAGAAGCCAACAACTCCTCTACGCGCGGCAAAATTTCTTTATAGGCCAGAATTTCACGTTTAAATAATTTACTTTTGTGTGCAACAACACCAGTATAGCCTTTTGGATGATCCTAACAAAATTGGTTAGTTCAGCAGTGACGTACGAGTATGTGCACAACAATCATAACATGCGCTCACTTACTTTAATTATAACCGAGAAGCGACCGGTAACGTCTTTCCGCGCCAAATTAAATGTTACGCGATGCATTTCGCTAGCAAAGCCACTGCCATTATCACCAGTCAGCAGCGCATCTTTCACCACTATCTCCTGCACTTCTAAAGTATCGTCTTTGAAATATTCCTTTAACACATCTTGCAAGAATTCAGCATTAATCCATTCCGGTGGCTGGTAGTTTTTCGCACCTGTACCCATTCTAACAAAAGTTCGGAAAAATGTCCATAAAATCTAACATTCTTTCAATTTTATTAATTGTGTTAGTAGTCACCTGACTGAAATTGACTGCTTTGGCGCTAACTGGCGTTCTATGTCTAGCTCTGCAACTGTTTGTAGCTTAATGACGGTCCAAATAGTACTGTGCTTTTGGAAACCTGCCGCTTTTGAAAGTGAGTGAGAGGGGTTGGCTCTCACGTGCTTCAGCAGTTAGCTTTTCGTTCATTCCCATTGAATATATGCTTGTTTACACACATTTATTTAACGTTCTGGTGTAGCTCTGTATTTTATTGTAAATTCTCTATGCGGGGCAAAAAATATAAATAATGCATGCACATATATATGCATGATATGTAATACATTTTCATATGGCCTAAGCGCAAACAGCTGATTTTGATAGCAACAGAAAGCTTTTTTGAAAAAATAGAAAACGAAAATGTAGCTGTGGAAGTCTAACATGTATGTATGTTTCAAAGCTAGCATATCTGTACATATGGTACATACATATGTATAATATGTACAAGTTTGTAGATAAGTCCTTATCACGTGTAAATATTTATAACATATATCGGCAAACCTTAAAAATATTAAATAAGTACTGAAAATAAATGAAACAAAGCTATTAAGCACTATACTCTTTTGTTTTTTTTTTTATATTACCCATGAATATTCCTTGCTTGAACACATGTCCCGATAAATACGTGTACGGGATTTGATTTTTAATTCTTTGCCTTTTAACCTATTAAAAATCGATAAAAACACGTCTATACAAAAATGTTAAAATATCCAACATAGCGCACATATAGAGCGGGTTGGTATAAGAATTGTGTCGGGTTTTGTTGCCTGCGCCACCAAGCTGGCGTCCTAAGCTGAACGCAGGTGTATCAAAATCAGATGTGTAAATGTTGTACGATACGCTGTGAAAGATATTAGTACATATGTATATGTATGCAAATGCATTAAAATAAAATATAATACATCCCAACAGGGCGTCTATTCGGACAATAACTCTCGACCTATAATCCGTATTTCAGCATGCTAATATGTTGGTGGGAGAGTTTTGGCGGTGGTTTGGCATAATTTAATACTTTTTCACATTTAAGCAGATGTGCATGATAAATTCGTATGAATTGGTCAAATTGACAAATACACAAGTTGCTCAAAACGGAGCATACTATAAGCTCCCATAGATCCTGTGCTGGACTGCCCCACTTGCATAGTTGAAAGTCTACGAAGCGTATTTGATTCACCTTACCACTTAAAGTGTAATTTAGCATAATATTGCTAAATGGCATGCTTTGAGTCTATTCATGTTTCGAAATTTCTTTGTACTGAAATCTTCGAGAACGATAGTAATGCGACTGGATTTTCTCTCGATCCATTGACAGTTGGGTGCGAATTAGGTTTTTTGCCGAGATCATGGTAAAAGTGTTCCAGCTGAGGAAAAATTTTTCCATACATAAGTCTTTCCTTCGAAAAGAGATGAAATGTATTGATAAGTGTTCCGCCCTCATCATTATCCAGCATTGTTTTGACAATATACTTGTACGACTTCTGTTGTGTGTAATCATCTCGAATATTGTGGTTAGAAAATATAAGCGCAAACAAAGTAATAAAAACAAAATTTGTACTAATCTTAATATAATTATTAGAGTGTTAAAATATCCTTATTAGCAGTTGAGTCTGGGGCCTATCCCGACTTCGAAATATTTAGCATTTATCCATTTAGGAATGTCCAATTGTATATTGTAATTGAATTTTTTGCTATTGTCGTCCATTATTTTATTATCTGTTATGTGAGCTCAATATTTAAACCTGTTAGAGTACATTCGTAACCTAATGTTAAGGGGAAACTAAACGCTCGTACAAATTGTGTTCTGAATAGCTTTCAGTTACACGCTCATAGCCATTTATTTATGTGTTTATTTGTATATATTATTTAACTTATCTAGAATCACCGAAGCTGAGCGTATGTCAGTTGTGTACACTTGCTGTTTATATAAACGAGCTTACAAAAAGCTCAGAGAGTTAATTAATATTTACGTAGAGATATACTGGTTGCTTAATTTATTCCAAATGACTTTATTTTATAGTAATGTTCTATATTAGTCACCTATGATCTGTTTTCAGTTATCTTTAATTTAAACCCCTTCCTTTCAAAGGATTACTTGATGTACACAATTTCGTTGTTGCCGCACTTAAAACTTTCATTTCAATGAAATTTAAATATTTTGTTGAAAGTAAAATTAAAAAAAAAGTAACTAAATAGTAATCTGAAGTCAAGCGGTCTATATGCATGAATTTGTAATTTAATTCATCATCATTTTGTGATGCTCATGAGCTTACCTTTAGTCAAATATACTTGTCATAAACTAATTCAAAATTATTTTAAATTTACGTGTTGATTCCCACGACTTCACAAAGCTCAGATTTCGACCAGAAATCTTTTTTTGGCTAGTTAATTTCAGACAGGAATTTTTTTTAGTAAACTGGCATATTTACTGACTCTTCATTGCAGGGTTCGCAATATTTTATAGCCGAATTATTCACCTACATATGTTATATTATTATTTTTTCATGATTTTGCAACTTGTTTATATAACGGGTTAAATTTAATCAAATTAAAGCATTTGCAACAAGGCGCAAGAAGAACATTTGTTTGGAAATGATTGAGTGTATGCCGTCAATATCGTTTGGTGAGGGAGATGTTGAAATAAAACATGAAAAAACGTTAACTTCGGTTGCACCGAAGCTATAATACCTTTCACAAATACAAATGATTTTTTATAAGAACTTGATTTTGATCGGTCAGTACGCATTGCAACTATATGCTATAGTCACTCGATGTTATGATGTTGAGGAAAAGTTCAATCATAATTTGAGATGAGTGGATAATGGCTCATAAATATTCTCGAAGCTTTGCACAGCACAATGCAAGATTTAAACGGCAGCGATGAAATTGCTAATTCAAGATTACCAAAAGTTGAAAGGGTCGCTCTTATGGTGAAGTGTTGAGACAATTTGATTGACCATAAATATGCGTATGTAATTGCAAGTTTATTAATCAGAAATATATTATGTTTTAATGAACTTTATGTGTACATCGTAAATGTTTATACGAGTACATCAGAAGCATATGATACTATCTATCTAAAGATCGTTGCATTTGAAGGTCGCTAGACCTTCCAGTCCAGCAAACCACGATTATCCAACCACGGTAAAATCTCCGATACGGACTCAACATATTTTGGATTAGTATACATGGCAAATTTAAGTTTATCCTCGTCTTGCGTTCCATTTCTGTTGGTTTCATCACCACTCTTCTCCAGCATTACGACGGGCAATATTTTAGAGACCACCAAATAGGCTAAAAAATTAATTGTTTTCATGTTTTCAATTAAATAAAGTGGCATATATGGATATTATCTACAATTCTTACCTGTTAGACCATGTTTCAGCAACACGGAATGGAGATTACGAAGTTTCGGTAAAGGTCTGTGATATTGAAGAAGTTTTAAATTCTCAACCAGGTTATCGAAATAGTAACGAACCAAGTAATCAAAATGTGCTATTTTGATGTCTGCAGCAGTGGAGGATAGTATGAAGTAATACAGATCATTAGCTGGCGAGCCGTATTTGCCCACTTGAAAGTCAATAAAACGAGTATCCGTAATTTTGCCGAACGCATTATACTTAAATAAAATGTTATTCACCCAACAATCGCCGTGGTTGAGTACGTTGAATTCACTTGGATTATAAGTCTGATCCTGCAGCAGACGATCCACCAAGTAGCTGTCGCTGTCAGCCTAAAAGATAGGATATAAGTTATTTCTAAAAGCATACTATTGAATATTAATAATAGTAATCTGCTTATTAGCAAAATTTCAGTATAGATAGAGGTCCTTAATGCAAATATATATTTAATATTTAACCTACTACTTACCAACTTTTCATAAAACGCTTGACCATTCTTCCACTTTTTCAATTGCGCTAAAAATGCACTAGACGAGTTGAATTGCTTCAGGAGTTCTGTATTATTCTTCGAATAAAATCCAACAGTGAATTCCTCGGGAAACATTCCAAAGTGTTCCACGTAGCACGCGGATGCAGCATGAAACTCGGCCAGTTTCTGAAGCACATGCTTTGTATGTTCCAAGTCTAAACCTTTGATTCGATTGGCATTTTTATAACCTCTTGGACGTAGATCTTCCAGTAAAATATAATCGACACCTATGTCGCGATCAAATTGATACGCATTCGGGGCAAATTTAATATCACTGCCCACTTGCGTGTATAGCGTTTCGAATTTCGGTATAATACTGTGGTACATTTTTTCCTCCTTCGGGAAAAGTTTTAACAGGTTTATTATTTTTGACATTATTTCGTTGCTATGCGGTGCTTTAAGGACGAAGGTAACTGTTTTTATACTGCCATCTGTATGTGAAATTGTAGTGTGTTAAAATAAAACATTGGTATAAAGCACAAGATCAAACATTCTAGTAATACAAATAATTATGCGCATAAAAACCTGTAAGCTCTACATCCAGATGGAGACGTAGCAGTAAAGAGGAATAGTTGGCTTTACTACTCGGGTCACTCTCAAATCGAGCGTTGACAATTTTGCCAAAATCTTCACCAATATGCGTGCGTGCGGCATTTTCAAAAGTTACTGCTTCCAACCACTCAGGTAGTTTGCCAACATCATTCTCGGCATTTCCGTTTGGTGTGTTAGTCATTGTCATTTAGTAAACCTTAGAAGAATACATGCATACCATATATATGCATATTATTAATTAAATACAAATAATTTGGGAAAATATACATAGTTATAAATTGGAAAAATATATTTTTGCATCAACGAAATACAGATGTCGCTTGAGTTTGTGGGTGGAGCTATACAGTCCTTCTTGTAAAAGTCTGAGCAAATCATCCCTAAAAGTACATGAGTATACATACACGAATATTAGAATACATCCTCGTATAACTTCTCATTCGGCAAAAAAAAAATATGTAACAGGTGACTAAATGTGGAGCATTGTACGAGTTAGTTTTCACTTGTTGTTTGAGTATACTACATGCCTTAGATATCTAAAATATGTCGCATTCAAAAATAAATAATATTTTAAGATCAGTTCTCAGAGTTTAATATCTGATATTGTCAAGACGATAATATCAAAAAAAAAAAAAAAAAATATGGGGAAAGCACTAAGTAATCAAACTTTTTTTTTACAGTAAATGTCAATTTTTACTAAGGCATAACTACCATTTAGCTCACCGCAAAAAGTATTCTAAACTTAGACACCTACATATATATGTACCTATAAATGTTTGAATGGTTATATTCACATTCACTATGCTTTTCTATTTTAATTAAATACCAATTTAAAATTTCGCATTTTATTTTTAGAAATGTCAGAATTATTGTTAACTTTCTAACTGATTATATCACACTTCATGTTAAGTAGTATACTTGTAGTATGTTCAGTTCGTCATGTTGTCAAAAGTGTCGGGAATTAAGCCCATTTATAATTTTAATTTGATGACGGGCAGCTAATAATCACTTTTCACTATACTTTATACTTAAGTTACTTTTATTAACGCTTGTAGTAAATCAGAAGTTTTTTATTTTCACTTTGTGCATACATATGTACATGTAAAGTTTTACCATTTTATCAATCACAGTTTTCGATACAAACCAATGACTTTTTTTGTACTGATAATTTCTAGGCACATTTCTTTCCTTTTATATTAAGAGAAATAAATGTTTGCTTACACTTCATTAACTTCATTACTAGTGAAAAATAAAATGAAAGTATAAGTATAAATTGGAGGAACTTGATCATTAACTTTTACCTCTTGCTATAAAGATAGAATTGTATTTTATTTGCACGATTGCAGCGGTCGCACCCAATGTTTGCCGAAAGATTGCTGGTTCTGGAATGAAATGTGTTTGGTTTGTTTAAGAATTGTTCCGAATTCGCAAATGTCGAATTAGATTTGTTGAAGTTTATTTACTACACACAAAATTATTCTGTTTCGATTTATAGCCGATGAAGAAAAATGCAACAACTACATTCATTTATCATGCCTCCTCATCCAATCGTGTTCCCCCCTACCTGACTTTAACATCGACAATGGCAGGTTGGGCCACTATCGACACTTTCTATGTATGGTATCATTATCATTATGCGATTGGCAAAACGGTCATATCACAAGAACCGTGAGTGCCACTAATAATGTTTGATTGATAAGTCTGTTTTGTGAGTGTACCTGTTTGATTCGAGCTGTGGCCTGCTTTCGTTATAAATTTGATATGTCTACATATGCACAGTTAAGTGTTTGCTTATTACCGGGACATGTGATGCGATTTTTTTACACATATACATACCTATGTACATATGTGTGCAATGAATTATGCTGATGCACATTTTTTGAAACACAACGTCAAAGAATCCGCCTCGACCATAAAAAGTAAAAATCCCCTACGGCTACGATATATGCGTTCCAGGTTATACTACACTTTCAACTTAAAAGAACATTTTAATTAATGCGACTGCTCTTCAATTTGGCTTTAATTGGTGTTAATTGATGTGCGCCACTAGTATTATATATATACGTATATTTATACCCTGAACAGGATATATTAACCCTTAGTAGCCTTATGTACGAAAGTGATTTATTTTTAATATTACTGTGTTTGCTTTTGGGTCTAGATGAAGGGAAAAATAGCTAAAAAAAAGTCACAATATTTATTTTACATATTTATTTAGGAAAAAAAAACAGGTATCAATTTTGATACTTCATGCATTAACACCATAAAGAAATCAGATATACCTATGTATGAAATAATGCGAAACATTGATTGTTTTTATCATCGCATAACGACACTTTACATTTTTTACAGAACCAGGAGGTAAGTTTCCTACAATTATTAAATTTACACTTATTTCTAGAATCCATAAATATTTTTTCATGACCAATACAATCGCAACGCACGTCAGTAGAGGGTGGTACTTGTACACCTGTCCGGGTGTGTTTACTTATTCACTTTGCCACGCGAGTATTATGTCATAGATAAAATAAAACAATACTGACATTTGATTTTTTTTTCAATTTCGTTGGAAAGAATATTATACAACAGTAAAATACGTACAGCCAACCTCTAAAAAAAACTAATAGTAATGTGAACATTCGGTTTAAAATATTGGTATCAAAATTGAAACTCTAGGTTATTAAGGGTTAAATTAACCACGAAGTTTTTAAGACACAAAAGGAAACGTCGTCCTTTAAAAAAAAAAAAACATATATATATATATAATATATAAATGATCAGCGTAATGAACAGAGTTGATGCCATGTACGCCTGTACACACAAACTAGTCTCTCAGTTTTTGAGATAAGTCGGAACCGCCGATATCGGATCACTATAGCATGTAGCTGCTATACAAGCTGAACGATCAAAATCAAGTTCTTGTATGGAAATTTCTGTATTTGTGAAGGGTATTCTAAGTTCGGTGCAAACGAAGTAAACGCTTTACCTTGTTATTTAATATAACAAGGTGAAAAAAACAAAGTTTACTTGAAGAAGAAAAAATTACAAATTATTGAAAAGATTTCTGTTCAAAATTTCAATTATCGAAAAAAATCGTTTGTGCAGGCGTCCAGCTTCGTTCGATTTCTTCTTGGGTAATTTAGACTGATGCGCTAATCCGGCCTAATGACGACATTGAATTGAAGCGATGAGTTGATAAACAAAACATTTAAAAATACGAGTTTGTATATTTTTTTTTGCTCAAATAGAGCTTTTGCGCCAAAGCTTTCGCATACATAAGCATGTTGTATATTCTTCAGCAAACTTTATGGTACTCATGTACTTCAACTCTTTTTAAGAGATCTTGAAAAAATTTACTCTTCAAACTTCAATAGCGCGTAAGAGTAATATATCTGCTATGAGTATCAGTGAAACAATATAACTTTTGTGCGTTTCTTCGAAAATTAAACAGCACATCCTATAATATGAAGCATAGAAAGTGCATATTACTGCTTGCCAATTAAAATGCTCGTAAATGAGGTCATAGCAATGCATTTCACCAGAGTTGCAAACTAAATTTAATATCTGCGCGCAGTTAGGAAGGAAATATTAAATAATAGATTTAATTTGTAAAATTAATTTTTATTACAAATTTGAATACAATATTTTGACTTGCAATATATACGAAAACTTTTATGATGTAAGTTTGATTTAATATACATATTCCAGTTGATATTTATACGGAGATACAATTTGTTACAACCATAACCCAACCCGAGCAATGATCGTGAAGTAATGAGCTGATGTAGAGACAGTAGTTGGTCCACTGATGCATTACAGCAGAGCTTTTGGTGTTCCAATGGATTATTTGAAGTTCATTGGTAAATATTCAATTTATTTTTATTTACACAATCACTCAGTGTTTCACATTCGATGCGCAAGGATTGTGGTAGTTAACATATCATACTTCGAAGACACCACGATTGCTCATCCAGGGCATTACAATTTCCAAATGTTTGCGGTATCTGGGGTTAGAGAACATCAAATTTCTAAACCGTTCACCAGCATCCGAATCATTAATGAAACTGTCTATATTAGCATCGTGATTGGATTCCAACAAAGCCGCTGCCATAACACCGAACGACGTTGATAAACCTTTTGGTATGTTGAATTGTACATATGTATACACTCATAATAATATGAATAAATTACTTACCCCATATTCCATATTTTATAATTGCACAATGAATTTCTTTCAATGACGGCAATTTTTTGGGGTACTTCAAAATTGTTAAGTTTTTCGTTAAGTTTTCGTGATAGAATTTAATAAGATAGTTGAATTCTTTGACTTTTAAATCATATGCAGTAGACGATAGCAAGAAGTACAGCAAGTCTTTCGCCGGAGAGCCATAATTCACCATTTGGTAGTCGATGAGTACCGCGTCTACAATTTTGCCTTCTTCATCGTATTTAAACATGATGTTGTTGCTCCAGCAATCGCCATGGTTCAGAACATTAAATTCATTTGGATCATACTTTGATGTACTGAACAATAAATCGGTAATATTATGTAAAACATTCACCTGCGTGTTTAATTGATTCAATCTGATTAGAAAGTTTGCGCGAAAAGAACAACTAAAGCATTTAGTGAGTCACTTACCAAGTCGTCCATATAATCTTCGCTACCCTCAATTGTTTTTATAGAGGACAAAAATTGTGGCTTAATTGTTGCACTGAAATTTTCCATTGTTTCTCGCTGTGTTTCGCTAAACATACCTTTAGCGATTATCTCCGGGTATATGCCTTTAGTCTCGACACGTGCGGCCGAAGCAGCATGCCACTGCGATAAACGCTCAAGCACTGCCTTTGTATGCTCCAAGTTGAGACCCTCCAATCGATTGGCGTTCTTATAACCAAGTGGCCGAAGGTCTTCCAATAATATTACACCAAACTCGGAAGGTGTATCGATATTATAACAATTTGCGGAAAACATTGCATTGACTCCGGCACTTAGATACATCTTCTTGAACTCGGGTAAAACTTCATGATACATTTTGTACTCGATTTCGAAAATGTTATGCTTGCGCATCATATCTTGAAGAATTTTGTTTTCCTGTGGCAGCTTCATCATGAGCGAGATCGAATCCGTTAATGTATCTGCAGTTGAAATAGCGGAGTCGAAGAAAAATAAAATTATATATTAATTTAATAAATTGTATATTTTATATTTTTCATAAATAATCATTAACCTGTTAGTTCAAAGTCTATATGAATACGTAGCATGACAGTGGCATAGTTTTCTCCAGCAGCTAATGCGGGCTTAGCTTCGAAACGTGTGATTTTTCGAAATTTCGGAATATACTCGTTAAGAACATTTTCAAATAGTTCTGCCGTTAACCATTTTGGATTTTCAAAACCTACACCTGGTTTTATTTCTGCCGCTTCATTCTCATTCTGATCGGTTATGGATGACATCCTAAATTCTGTATACTATATGTATTATAACATTAAATATTTATATTTTTGTTAATGAACAGCGTTTATGCTGCTCAACGGTTCACTCACGACTACTTGCAATTTTGCCAAGCACTTGTCTCACTATTGCTACCAGATCGGGTCGGATGACTCGTCTCGCTCTTTGTACAGAGAGCGCATCAACAAACAATTTAATCATTTAGTACTGATACAAATTAAAAATAATTGCGAAATATTATCTACGAAGTTTGTTGTCACAAAACACCACATTGCATTTCATTGCAGGGAAATATTTCATAACTAAGTGCTTAAGATTGTAAAGGCACTCATCGCATTTTACATAGATATGTACGCTACTAAATATTTCAATTTTACATTGCGAATTGGAATTTAAGTGTTCTGCATGTTTAGTAATTAACTACGTATGTATGTGTATATGTATATTCCGAGTACCTGGTGATGCCATTCAGTTTAATGCGTACATATGCATATATGAATAGCATATGGTATATGTACATACATACATATGTACATGAATTAAAATTCGTTAACAATATGAGTAGATAGTAAATACCATAGTCTGTAAGTAGACTGTAATATGAATATCATATCAACTTTATGACCGAAAGGAAAGCATTTGCGAATATGAAGTACACGAATACTCTCTACACTTACATATTTATGTACCTATGGTGGCTTACAGCCAAAGTGATGCAGTTCTGTCAGATATACTAAAGCAAGCATTACCTGAAAACTAAACACATTTTCCAAAAACACTTGAATACCGCCTAACAGTGATAGTTTTATTTCTTTTATTTAGTTAATAACAAAAACAAACAAAATTAAATTAGTTTAGGAGCATAATAAAAGTACAGGATTTAACAATAAGCGTGATATGATTTTTTTTCGAAAAAAAATCACACTAATGTTAAGGAAATTCAAATGTTTTTTATTTAGTGTGAAGTACAATCGATAATATTAAGTTCTGAATATAACATGACGGAGGCCCCACGACTTCTTTTGCAGGAACGAACTCGATGAACCCAATTTTCAAGTACTTTTTCCACTAAATCAAGTCGCATGTTATGAATAGCACGTTCAATACTGACTTCTAAAGCTGGTTTATTGCTAAAGGCCAATGACTTCAAAATAAGTCATGTTAAATTAAAACATCTTGGAGGCCAATGTCACTTATTGGAACCAGTTGTTATCAAGATCAACTTTTTCCAATTGCAGCCATAAAAAGTTGGTTACCATCGATCTATACCGCTCTCCATTGACAATAACGGTGTCACCAGCTTCATTTCAAAAGAAGTATGGCCCGATGGTTCCACCAGTCCTAAAACTACACCAAACAATTCCGATGATTCCACCAGTCCTAAAACTACACTAAAAATCAATTTAGTTGTTTAGTTGGTTGTTCATGAACGATTTGCGGATTTTCTTCGCACCAGAATCGACAGTTTGGTTTATTTACCGCACCATTATTATGACCATAAAATGGTGACAGCGAACAAAAAGTTGCAATTGGAGAACGATTATTTTGATAATAAAATTTAATAATTTGTAAACGTTGTTCATGTGTATATATTTTCGTAATGAAATTGTAAACATTACTGGACACGACGAAAAAAATTACAGATAATCGAATCTCTCGTTCCAAAACAGACCACAGATTCTCAGTTGCAATCAAATCTGGAGACTGGTGTTTTTATAAATGCGCACAGTTCTAAATTAGTTAAATTTGCACAACTCCGTATTTTTTTGGACCGAAAGTTATTACGATTATTTAATTTGGAGGCAGCAGATGACATACTCGTACAGCCCCACACATTATATATCCTCCACGATGTTTTACGATGCTACGTAAATTTTGCGCTTGTAGCTCAGCATTTGGTTGTAAAATGGAAAAACTAAAGATGACTTTGTACTAAACGCGTTTTCATTTTGACTGTGAGCCACTGTATGTAAAATTAAATTTATCTATAGTCAAAACATGATTATATATCGTTGATTAAATATTGCGCGTAAGTAGTAAAGTTCAGATTATTTAGTGATAACAGAAAAAGTTGTAACCTTCATTTCCAAGTGTGTATGTGTTCATGGTTTTTACTGAAGTTTTAATAAGTCATTACAGCAAACAAAATTTATTATGTATCACCCTACTCTTTTATTTGAAAACAGTGATTATTTCACAACATCGAATTCGAAAAACTTAGCAGCGTAAATTAATATTAATAGTATTACTTCATCGACTTACGCTGTCGGCATTTAACGGAAAATTTCGATTGCAATGCGGTTTACAGCTTGACCTTTTTGTAACAAATTAATTGTTGTAGAAAATGAAAGAGAACAAGAGCTCTTCGAGCTCATTTCTAAATATATTTTAGCTGGTCCCATAAATAAACAAACAACAACAAAAAATATTAATAACTAACTTAAAGTTTAATTGCGATAGAATTGCTAGCTTTAGCCATGTGAATTTTGGTAATTTAAGTTCCCTTAAAATAGACATATAAACATATACATATGTATGTATGGTTATAAAGCACTAGGTATATCAGATATTTATTTTTATTTGGCATGAAAGCTCAGCACTCCGAAACGCCGCGGTTGTGTAGCCATGATAATTTGACTTCAGCGTGCTTTCGAAATCTCGCATTTGAAAATAACTGCCTTTTGAAATCATTCACAGCTTTACTCCCTCCATTTAAGCTCTCGAGATTAGCTTTATCAGTGGGGTCCAACAAAACGGCAGCCATAACTGCCGTTACCGTCAGATAAGCAAACAAATATGTGTAATGAAAAACTACTTTGAGGCATAAAAATTTATTTACCCCAAATATTGTATTGCTGTAACATTACATGAATATCCTTCAACTTCGGTATTGGCTATGGATATTTTAACAGAGCCAGATTTTCCACCAGACAGTCATAGTAGAATTTTATGAAATAATTGAATTGTTTCAATCTCAATACGAAGGCCGCAGAAGACAAGATAATATAATATAAATCCTGAGCTAACTATGCATACTTTGATATCTTATAATCTGTCAAATTTGTTTCTCTGATCGCACCGGTGGCATCATGTTGAAACGTGACATTATTGGACCAGCAATCACCGTGATTTAAGACAAAATTGGTTTGGATCAAATTTCCCTGCTTGGAAAAACTTATCAAACTGCCATTAAATTGCTCCTGTATACGTATGCGAGTTGAAGCAGTTGACCAACTTCGATAGTGTCTGAATGTCATAATGCCTTGCAGGAAACTTCACTTCGACCCCAGCATCACGATACATCTGCTCCATTTCGGGCACTACTGAACGGTACATGATGGACTCAATGTCAAATACGTTGTGCTTCTCCAAAATGCTCAGCGTAGAAGCAATTGGTATTTTCATCATATAAAATAGTATTTTCTCCTCGCCAGCTATTCGGTAGCAGAAACATTACATTTCACCTATGTTATGATTTGAAAACAAAGAAAAAAACTTTTCAAACTTACAACGTGTATTGATATCAATTTTAATGTGTATCTGTATTGTAGTGTATATCTCGCCTGGCGCCAATGCAGGTTTCACTTTAAAATTCCTCATTTTCTGAAACTCTAGCTCTTTTACTTCAATAAGTCTACAAACGGTTCGGCGTTTACACACTCGGGTATTGAAGGCCCAATGCTATCTTTAGCATCATTGTTATTGACGTTTTCGTCACTGCTCGGAGACTCACTTCTATGAGATTTTGCTTCCGTCATCGACATTTTCGAGGTCAATATGTGGCATTCGTAATAAGCAACGCTTAACAAGTCAACTTTGAGTGAGCGAACAACAATTCGCAGCTTTAAATGAAATGTTTAGTTTAATTGTTGAAAGCCCACAAGTTTGCTCTTAGAGATAAAATCTCAGTACTTGCATTAGGTTAAGAGAGTAGTCGTTCGTCAGGTTACTCTTTATTATGACATCAACCGTTTATGCTTGCGTTATTTTCATTTTTCTTTATTTTTCAAATAAATATTTTGCATTTTAAACTAGTTTTTCGATTTCGATGATATCAAACTTTAATTAGTATGCTAATACAAGTAGAGTGTTGGAAATATTGAACCTATTGATTAGATGAAAATATTTAATCTCCAACTGATATCTTTCATTCGGAATATACAATTGTTAAAGCGACGTTCTCTTTTTATTTGTTCTTTGTTTTTTCATTTCGAACAATATATAACTAAGGTGACATACTTTCAATTTTTCGCATTTTTCTCAAGGAAATAAACAGTTTTAATGGTGGACTCAAAAGATGAATATTAAATGTTTGATCCTAGTTGAATAAATTAACTTACCTCTATATGAACTACCAAATAAGTCTATCAAACCAATTTTCATATATTACAAACCGTAGAAATAATTAAAATGAGTGATTTGAAATTTAATAAGCTGGGCAGCTTTTTATTTATTGTAATAATACCGAATTATTATAATTACTATAGGTAGGCGTTGCATTGTTAAATACCAATCAATTATGAGATC
This sequence comes from Bactrocera oleae, assembly GCF_042242935.1. NCBI lineage: Eukaryota > Metazoa > Arthropoda > Insecta > Diptera > Tephritidae > Bactrocera > Bactrocera oleae. The sequence goes on from NC_091536.1 coordinate 22,862,588, forward strand.
TGCGTCATGTAATGCAAGTAATTCTTCTGTATTAGCCAAGGCAAGATCTCTTTCACTTGTTGTACATATTTGGGATTGTAAAACATGCGTTTTTTAAAAGCTTTTCCCGCCTCATTATTGCTCATGAAAGTTTCAATGTTGGAATTTTCATGCGGATCTAGTAAAGCCACTGCAAGCATCCGCTGAACACAAACAAAAGCTGTAGGAGTAAATAATTATAATTCATATAAAAATAAATATAAACTTTTATATATGTTACATACCCCACAAACCGTATTTTTCCAGTTGAGCATTTAACTGATCGAGTGTAGGTACTGGCTTCATGTAATTTAATGTTGTCAAGTTTCGAACTAGCTCGGTATGATAGAACTGTATGAAATTTTCAAAATTTGTCAATTTTATATTCCATTGTGGTGAAGTCATCAAAAAGCAGAATACATCCATTGCGAAACTTCCATACTTGGGCAGTTGAAAATCAACGAAGAGCACCTCCTGAACTGTCACTCCGTCATCCTCACTGTGCCGAAACATGATGTTATTTATCCAAAAGTCGCCGTGGTTAAGAACATTGAAGGCTTGTGCATCGATAGTGCCAAATTTTAAATATAATTCATTCATGTTTTTCATGTAATTCAACTATGCAGACAACAAAAAATTACATTATTAAATTGTTAATCTGCTTTTCTATTTACGGAAATTAGTGTTCAAAATTTCAAACGAATTGGTGCAGTAGTTTTGAAGGTCACCAACTTTGAAAATGTGTGTTGTGGGGAAAATGCTTTAAAGTTTTGAAAACTGATGTAAAACGTTCATAAGACAGGTACAAAAATAAAAAAATAAAAAAATAAAAAATTTTCTTCAAATATTATAATTTAAATAAAAGAAAACACAAAATAAAACATGTAGGAAAGCGCTAAGTTCGAGTGTAAACGAACATTGCATACTCTTGCAACTTGCTAGGATCAAAGCCGATGACCTTCAGGTGTTTGCAAAACTTTATGTTAAATAATGTTTCGAAAAAATTCAACATTCATTATGCGACGAAATCGTAAATTGTTTACAATCAAATTTGGTATTTTATTAAGTTATATTATAGCTCATAGACTTACTTAGTTTTATTTACTCAGCTGGAAGTCGGACATCACTACACACAGTATATTGGGGGCAGATAAAGCTCTGGGCTTGTTGTATTGTCATGACATAATCAGAATTACCGATATATACGGTATAAAGTCAAATGAAAGTTTGAAAATCTTATTTTAGGTATATGGGAGCAAGGGGTAGCAGGGGCCGCATTTTATCCATTACCACATATTCTTAACAGAAAAGGATGCTGTCTGAGGTTATTTAAGGTACATCACATATCATCACCAATATATGTATGTATAAGAGTAAAGTCAACAGGATGTGTGTAAATCCTGATATTAGTTGGGGCTAGGGCAAGTTTTCATTGGTACTTAATTTATTTTCTAGAAAGTGATTTAATAAGATGAAATTTAAAGTTCTGTCATATGGGAAATAGTCGTGGTTGTAGTTCAAGTTTTGCACTGCAATATAAGAAAATGAGAATAGGTAATTTGGTTAAAATTGGTTTCGTAGGTCTGGAGATATGTGATTTCACTTAAATGTGGGCGGGGTCACACCCATCGTATAATTTTGGCACCGGCATCCGTCGAAAAGATTTGTTCTGTGCAAATTTGGATCAAATAGCTTGAATGGTTGGAATGGCCACGCCCACTGTTTTAAGATTTTCAAACCACAGATGCCCCTCCCAAATGCGATACAGTACGAAATTGCATTTTTGCATCCTAATTTGCGGCTTAGCTATGGCAATTAATAGGTTTGCGATTAATGGCGTTTTGTAGGCGTGGCAGTGTTCGATTATGCCTATCTGCAATAGCAACCCTCTTTGGATGCCAAGGAATAAGTATGTGTACAAAGTTTCATAAAGATTACTTATTTTTTACTCAAGTTATCGCTTGCACGGACAGACTGATAGTCATCAGAACTATTACACTCTATAGCAAGAGTATAAAAATTTAAAAACCTTAAATGTGTAAAATTCACGGGTTTCCGCAGTAAAACACTGAATTACTCACAATGATCTCCTTCTCTGGAAGCAGCAAATCATAGCTTTCCAAACACTGGGCAAACGGCTCATTGAATGCAGCATTCATATTTTCAATAAAGGTCAAATTCTGCTGTGAGAAGTAACTGTTTAAATACTCTTCTGGGTAATCGCCTCTTATTTCAACTCTCTTAGCGGAAGCAGCATGCCACTGCGCCAACTTTGCTAGCACCGCGTTAGTATGCTCTACGTTGAGACCCTCTCGCCTTGGCGCATTTTTAAATCCCCTTGCCTGTAGATCTTCCAGAAGAATATAATTGCAAGTTAGTTCATGAGCAAACCGATATTGTTTAGGTTTGAAATATATTTTGTTATCGAAATTTGCATATAACCCCTCCAACTCTGGTACGATTTTGTCATACATATCCGATTCGATGACAAATAATTCATGATAATCGTCTGCTGAAGTTGGCACTTTCTCTTCGTTGTTTTCGCTCCCTTTATTTTCATTAACCTTCAAGGGTATTTTCAGTATGAGTTGCACGCGTTGGAGGCTTGTATCTAAAAACCGAAAGCACACCATAAAAGTAAATAAAAACAGAGTCAAAAAAACCGTAATATAAACAATTTCAGTTTGAATTGCACTCGTATGTGGGAAACTTAACTTACCTTTCAGCTTTATGTCGGCACGAATTCTTATGATCGTAGTAATATAGTTTTCGCCGTCATCTAAGGCTCGAACTGCAGAAAAGTTTACAAGATCATCAAAATTTTCGAAATTCGCACGGAGAAATAGTTTGAATTGTTCACATGTCACCAACGCTGCAGTTTGTTTGTTCATCTTAGCTCACATGCATACACAACACTGACGGATCGAGACATTGTGTAAAGTTTAAATAGTTGATACAATGTCTCACAGTACAAATATGTAAAAACTATATAAACTTTACACAATGTCTCGATCTGTTGGTGTTTGTACTATAAACCAACAAGTAACAAAAGAACCAGCTGTTTTCCATCAGTTTTACACATTTTTTATCAACTGATCAAAATCTGCTTTTTTGGGCTCAGAGATGCAAGTAAATGGAATGTAGTGTAATAAGTTTTTGTGAACAGGTATTTGTAATGGAAAACATTAATGAAAACTTGCAAGAATATTTTCGAAACAAAAGTTTATATCTATACTAATATTATAAATGCGAAAGTCCGTTTGTTTGTTAAGCTTTCACGCAAAAACTACTTAACAGATCATCATGAAATTTTGTACATATACTCTTAGAGGTGTCAGAATGAACATAGGATACTTTTTATTACAAAATTTATAAATTTTTTACGGATTATTAAAAAAATTATTTTGGAAGATTATATATGTTTGGAAAATAAATTTGAAAATTTTGAAATTGAAAAACAAAAGTTTGGCAGAAATGATTGTTTGTCGAAAAAATTAAAAATGAAAGAAAACATAAATGTATAAAAAACGTAAATCAGAGAAATAACACAAATATTATTAGTTACTCTTATTAAATATAAAAATGCCTCGAAAGCGGAAATCGGCGCTGTCAAGAAATTCTACGCCGGTGCGTAAGGCTAAAGTTACACGAAATAAAGAATGTGAAGTTCAAGCAGAGCTGAGAAGGCAACAGCAAGCAGATCGACAACGTGTTTTGAGAGCAGCTGAAACTTCTCATCAGGCACGAGTACGTTCGAAAAGACAAGCTTAGCAGCAGGAAGCTAGAAGAGCAACGGAAACGCAAGAACAATTGCAGGCAAGAAGAATTAATGATGCAGAAGTAAGAACCACGCGTCGTCGTAATTTCATAACTAAGAATTGGAATATATATAAAATATATTCTTTATATGGATCCATATCTACTATAATGATATCAGTTATTTATTTGATGGATTCGATGCGAACGAAGCCGCGGGTAAAAGCTAGTATACTATATAAATATATAGGTACACTCCATGAATATTAATTATTGTACATTAACAATATAACATTACCAATTTGATAAAGTTGACAATATTTAATCATATTTTTATACAAAAAATAATATTTTGGGCAAAACTATATAAATTTAATCTTTATGAATTTTAATGATCGAAAAATATTTGAATATGTATTAAAAACATTCTTCAAAGTTATATATTTTATAACATAACACGGCAACACACTGTAGCATATTTGAGGTATTTGGAGTTAGTAGTGGAGATTTTAGTAGTAGAATATTAGTAGGCAACCCATGCGAAATATCAATTTTCTGCATATGTGCTAGGGGGAAACTTAGGATTGGTTACTTGTCGATTTATAAAATGGATCGAGATGAAATACTGTCCCATATGTGCCGACAAAAGTGCATGCAACATACATACATATGTATGTAAGTGCAAGTTATTTCAAAGCTTCGATGTTCACGAACTATGGTTCTCAGAGAGACATATCATCTCAGTAATGCGTGCTTTGTACTGGGAACCAATGTTGCCACTCGAGAAATTCTTTGGGTACCAATGTGCTTACCAAATCTGTTTCAAATTTTCTTATCAATAAAACATTGTGCTTTATTTCACTTCACATTTGGAAAAATATGTGCATACATAGAAATAAACCTTTAAGCTCAATTAACTTTAGCTATATGTACACTCTTCATTATCTTCAAGCAAACCGAATATTTTAAACCACTCCCTATGATATGATTGCTTTGACTACAAAAGATGATGGAAGCTTTCATTTACCTGACGTCTATATAATTTTCTTTGCTCACTGCGCAGGTTTTAGGCACTTTATTGTTATACCTAAAAACCAGTTGAAAAGTATAATATTAACAATTATTTAAATTAAAATTAAAATTAAAAGTATTTACATGCCCATGAGCCCCTTTTTCTTTAATTTGATGCATGAAGTTAAAGAAATGGGTGAATATATCAGATTCTTGACACTTTTCATCTTTATTTCACAGTTTCAATTATGGTTAGATCTCTCATTTTCCACACATTAGGCAGATCATAACTATTTTCACTATTTTTTAGTTAGTATGAATAGCAGACAAGAAAGTATGCAATTTTAAGCAAATGAGACTACCTATTTTGGCCCGATTGTACCAAAACGGCCACGCTGCTCTGAACATATTGCTCTCTTATTTATTTAAGTAAGAGCAGATTGTTATATGTACTGATTGGAATTCTGGATTTCAAAACAATGCCTTTCACTTTAGGTGTATGTAGATGCATTCGTTGGTTCAAGTACTATCTAAAAATATATTTTACAAAACTTTAGATATTAGCGAAGCCCAGGAATTAAAGTACAGTTATATATTTGCTAAATTCAATGATACAATATCAATTAGAGAAAATGTTACCTAACCTACACAAACAAATCGAAACGTAATTAGTACTCGAAATTACAAATTACTGTTAAATATCACGTACATATATGTATATCACTATAGTATGTCCAATATTATTCGTTCAGTTAATTTTAAGATATCTTACATATTGGCCGATATATACGGAATAAAGTCAATCAGAAGTTTGAAAATCAAATATTTGGTATATGAGAGATAGGGATAGTATTGAAATGCTTTTGTCCATTTTTGCCATTACCACAGAAAAAGATGATCTCCGAGTTTCATTAAGGTCCTCTACATACCATCACAAATATATGTGGAATAAAGTCAACCGGATGTTTTAAAATCCAGATAATGGTTATATGGCGGCTAGGGCAAGTTTTAAACCGATTTTATCCATTTCATGCAAAAAGATACATACACGCTGTTTTTATTTCATTAAGCTAACTCGCATATTCACCGATATTTGCAGTATAAAGTTAGCCGGAAGTTCGAAAATTTGTCTATTAGGTATATTTAGACTAAGGGAATTATTGATCTGATTCAATCCATTTTTGGCACACGGGCATATTGATAGCAGATAAAGATTCTCTATAATATATCTCACAAATTGAAAGATACTATTATATTTGGTAGCAACCTCAATAATAAGTAAATTATTGCAATTAAGGTTTTTACTTCATGATTGTGATATACGTATGTATTTTTATATGTTCATATAATGTATGGTCAGAGTTACAAGTCAGAAGTCAGCCAAATGCCGCATAATTTAATCGCTGTCATGCCTCCAGGAAGCCTCGGTTTTCCATCCACGGTAAAATCAAAGCAATTTCCCTGGCATATCGGGGATTCGCATAAGCTTCATTGATAAATACCGTATTTAGCTCATGGTTGCGTATTAGGATTTCATTTAAGTGGAACTCGCTAACGCCAAACGACAACAGCACAGCTGGCAATATTTTTTCGATCACTTCAAAACCTGTCAAGTAAAACCGTATTAATGATATTTGTATACATTTAGACATATGTACTATGTAGTTGTAACAGCATTTACCCCACCAATAGAACTTTAATATGGCCAGATGTAGGTCCGTTAACTTCGGAGGGTCTTTGTTATACTCCAATAACTTCAAGTTGAGGCACAACTCATCATGATATACCTTAACGAAGTAATCAAATTTGCTTAACTTATTTGCCAAGCAAGGCGCTGATAGTAGCAACGCGAGCAAATCAATCGCAGGTGAGCCCCACTGACAGTTGCTGAAATTAGTGAACAGCACATCTTTTATTTTGCCGAAAGCATCGTAGCTGTAGAGAAAATTATTTGGCCAACAATTGCCATACAAGAGAACATTGAATTCGCTGACATCACAAGTAGCGCGTAACTGCTTTTGACGCTGGAGGGCTTTTGCAAAAGACCTCTACAAAACGGAAACGTTTCAAATACGCAAATTTATTTGGACTCAGTGCACATTAGTAAGTACTCACTATCTTATCCTGATATTCACGCATGTCATAAAAGCGAAGTCCTTCAATAAATTTACGATTTAGTACAACATCACGCTCAATGAGCAACGCGCTTCCATGGTGCTGGACAGAAGTGCTAGTTTGAAAACGTTGTCTAAACTCTCTAAATAAAGCGACGTGATGGTTGGATGCATAAACAGCAGATGCTGCATGGAATGTAGCCAGTTTTTTCAAAGCATATTCAATGTGCGTAACATCAAGCCCTTCGGGGTTGCTGGCATTCCGATAACCTTTTGAAAGTGCATCTTCTAATAGGATACATTCTTTTATGGAACCTTCATTGAATTCCTGAGAAAATGATTGCGCAATTTGTGAAAATTTAACCTCTTTAAAAACGTCAGCATAGAGTTGCTCAAAGGCAGGCGTCAACTCGGTATACATGTAAAATTCTCTACTTAATGCGTCTGAACACTTTACTTTCGCTGACGGTTGTGCCTTGAGCACATATTGGCCTGTTCGTAATTTTCCATCTACGAAAATCTAAAATAGTACTACGAATATATAGCGATGAGTGTTAATCCACTTACCTTCTAACTGAATTTCGATTGTTATGGAGCAAGAAAAATTCCGCGGGGTTCTCCATTGGCAATTGAATTTTAAGATTTTGTGAAAACCTTTTATATTTTGCTGTAGCAGACGTGTTAAGAGAGCCTCGTTCAGCCAATTCGACTCTATGTTTTCTTTACACTCTAATTCTGTCGAATGTGTCCGACACTGCACTGTGGACATGGCGAATGTTTTCAACTAAATTCATTGGCACAAGCATTTAACTTATTTAATGAAATAATTTCAAATTGATTGAAATTATCAGCTATATCGCGATTTATAGTCACGTTCTAGATGATTAGATAAAAGCCTGTATTTTTCTTCAGGCTATTCTACGGTAACGCGTAGGAAATTTTTACCGTAACAGTCGTAGTTGTCGAATTATGCTTTTGTTGGTCGTGAATACGGAATTTTGTGTTCACACAGCAACTTATTTAAAATTCCACTACGTCTACTTTGCCAAGTTCAAGTACAGCATGTAAGAATATATTTACTCCTTGAGGATATTTGCATTTGTAACAGGAAACAACCGCTCTTGACTTTGTCCATGGTTTTCCTCAACTTATGAATGCTATGTGCATGTGTTTAGGATTAGAAATTGGCCCAAATCTCTATTTAGTTATTAGTAAATTCGTTAAATGATGAAAAGATACACTAGTGAACGATTTACCCCATTTTTATAGTTGTAATTCGCGAGTCGAAATAGAAGAAGAACATATAAAGCTGCTGTACTCTTGTTCATAAGATAAAGTAAAAGTAATTCATCATATCGGTTTAATTTAGTTCAACCTTTTGCTACTGCTTTTTGTGGCAAATGTAATAAAATCTGCACAAAATTGCAAGTGCAATCAACTTGTCACGGAGTGTCATTAAATCTGGGTAAAGTCAGGGTGTTTTAAATCAATGTATGTACGTACTCGGAGCTATTGTAATGCTAATCTGATTAATTTGTTATGGGAGGAAAAACAGTAGAAACATACGATTGATATGAACGAAGCAGACAGCATAGCGCTTCGGCAGCTTGTTTAATTCAATATGAGCGCAATTTGTTTCACACATAGCCTTTAGAGGTGTGTAAGTGCCAACAAATAAACGTTTTCAATTTCAACTACTCCATATCATTCTTCACGGCTGAAAAATCCGTCCATATTGCGACATTACTGTGCCGGAGTTCCCAAAATTGCTACAATTTTATTTAATAATGTTTTAATAAGACTATCAGAAGTCATGTTTTCCCCACGTGCTAATCGGTGGCACGTGAGCCTTCTTCAATACGGCGCACACACCAAAGCCAAATGCGCACGTTAATCCGCCCTTCATAATTGGCAGAATGAGGGTGCACTCATCACTCACTTGCTCGCCGGCGCGTTCGAGCGTTGCTACTCTACTTAGCGACTGATCACTGTTCGAGATGCATACACGGGCGCACAAGTATTTGGCTTGGCGGGGTACGCACTTTTATGCATGAAGTGTCACTAATTCCACAAAACATATTTCACGCCTTTTTGAGGCGCATACAACATTCCCTTATAGCACAGAAGATTGTGAAACAAATGTGGCATTCGAATATTACATAACAACCCTATTATAATTGGCAATGGAAATAACTGTAAAGGTTTTATAAAGCATTTTTGTAAGGAGCTTTCAAGTAATATCTGCCAATTTGGATTCAATTAAGTAAAATATGAAATGTTTATTCCTTCGTTCACACAAATGAGCAACTATACTACATAACTAAATTTGTGTAAGTGTTTTAACTATGCTGAGTTATATATGCTTTACACATACATATTTTTATACTGGCGTACAGCTTTTAACCAATGCATGGTACAACAAAACGTAAATTCTGTGCTATTTCTTTGGTTGCACTCAATTAGCTATTACTAAGGGGGTTGGCTTTGTACGCATCCCTTATCTCGTTTGCCTTAACGCATCAAACACACACTAGCACACAAGCGTCTGAATATTACACAATCTGTTACATTTAATTAAATTATAATTTTACGCTTTACTAATATGTCTCTCCTCGCTTTACTCCATTAGCTATGTATATGCCCACGGTCAGGTGCAGAGATTCTCATACGCCTGACTTCTTACTATTTGCGGTTAGGGCGCATTGTTTACTAACAAGTGTATAATTCCTTTTTTCAATGGCAATTACGTAGTGGGATTATCAGGTCTATTTTGGTTCTTTGCAAACAAGTAAAAAACGTTTCGTTGGCGTGTGTTCTGCGACGGTTTTCTCTATCGCCAGATCAAATAAATTGATCATACCTATTTGCGAGTACATAAATGTGCATGCATTAGTATGAATGTTGCTATGAAAACTCAATTCCTCTAATATAACATTTTTTTTTTGCTGTTTCGAAAAAATGCGGAAACTACTTATCAACTAAAAAGTTTAGAAACCTGTGTTAAAGATGTTTCGACGTACTCTGTAAATTTGCTGGAATGAGAAGTTCGCTTTGAACAGAAATGAATATTATACACTTTATTGTCCTTTTAAGTCATAAACTATAAGATTTTTGCGTACTCAGGTATACATAAATAAAATGAAGCAATAAAAGGAAATGCGTTATCGGCTGAAAGCGATTTTCCGAACTAGCAAAGTTTATGGATAACAGTATCAATAATAATATATCACATGGGGCCAGATCCGGAGCAAGTTTGTCATCGTGTTCGTTGATTTGTGTCACGGTGTATTGCCGAGATTTTGAGCTCTCCCACTAGAGCTTACGCATGCCCAAACGATATGCCCAACACGCCTGTTAAACATATTGAGAGTATCAGCTATCTTGATCGTCCTCAGTTCATGATCATACAAAATAATTTTTTGATTTTTGAAAATCCATGAAATTTCTTTTTAATCCTGTATAGCTTTTCAAAATATCAAAACGTTCCTCAGTCAAACCTATATCTAACGAACCCAATTATTAACAAAGGTAGGTCTAAAAATAAAATATTAATTATATTGGCACTTTTTAATATGCACGAGAAGAACTTTTCAGCCTGCTTTTTTCTTATTTTTTATGATGCTCACTCCGCTATGGATCGTCAATAAGAATGGATTCATATTTGGATGAACGAATTTGTCTGTATTTAACAGATATATGCACATGGTCCTTGTGATAACAATTAGCAGCTCAATGTACTGGGCCAAATCGTTCTGGCGCTAAATAGCCCTCATTGCAAAGACCATAATCATATGCATGCATAACTCCTGTATTTGTTATTGGTGAATCATGACGGTGCAATAAATAATAAAATTTGGTTTGCTTCATTTATTGCTTATGTAAAATAAAAACAATGTACATTTATCAACAGAAGTATTAAGCTATTTTTCACCTCGCTCTTTTTCCACTTATATTTATAAAGCTAGCTTAACAACTTAGCCTAAGCTGTGACTATAGGGCGATACGAAATCTCTTTGAAATGCCGACGGATGAAGATGGTGATGACCGATCGGGCCGGGATGATGGTGGCCATTCATGCCCGCATAAAGATCGTTCGAACGCGGTTTGTGCGTCGACATCGGGGCACCAGTCAAAAGTTCGGTCATGAATCCTATGTATGTGATTGCTAGGCGTAAAGTTTCGATGCGTGACAGTCTCTTTTCGTAAGCAAATGTTGGTACTTTTCGTCGCAATTTGTCAAACGCTTCATTTAGATTAAACATCCTACGGCGTTCGCGAATATTTGCCGCCCGTCGTTGAGCCATCGATGCCACCCGTCGACGTGTTTTTTTCGTTAGGCTTCCGTTGGTCGATTCCGAATTATGGCTGCGACTGTTTGTGGATCGGTGATTACTTACCAAATTGCTTACTTGTGAGCGTTGCCAAAGAGCTGTTGAGAACAAACATTAAAAATTCCACCAAATATATATGTAACAATTAAATACTCTTTCCAAAATTTACACACCTAAATCGGTACAGGGAAAGCCTGCGATTAATTCTTGATATGGCACAATTGGAGGCGGAGGTGGCGCTTCCTGCCCCCATAAAGGCTGAAACGGCACTTCCGGCATATAAGACGGTTCGGGATGATGTTGCATTCTGAACAACTCCACGATTTCCGCAAATTTCTATCACACGTTATAAATAAATAAAATTGTTGCACTTATTCACTAAATCTTATCAGACTAAAATTCTCTTGCACAGTTCTATTTGGAAGCTGAAGTTGAAATGTCGCAAAGGCGATGTGTCTGCTAGTTATTATATAAATTATATAGAGCCACATCGACATCTTAATGTGGCAGCCATTTTTAATCAGGCAACAGTTTTCATCTCTCTGATTGGTGGAAATATTCGCTTCCCTTTTAGGGGTAGAATTTTAGAAAGCGCGACTGAAATCAAATTGAAACTCCCTCAGTCGAAGAAATGTGACACACAGGCGGCGAAAAATGGTTGTTGAACAGACTGAAAGTGTGGTATGTGACCTCGCTAAATCCTGATCAGAGAATGTTAATAAATAGAGAAGGCGCAAATGTTAGCTGTGTAAATGTTAACCACCTTATAAAGGAACGGCTGATATATGTATGCGCAGATGTTCTTTGGCATGCGTATTAAGGAAAATTAAAATAACAAATAGAAATAATAGATTTTGTAGAACATTTAAATAATTTATTTTTTGCTTATAATTCAACATCGAACAAAGGGTTTCAAATAGGACACAGGCTTCGATTTTTTGAGTTTAAGACCATTGTAACCTTTATTTCTTGTGATAGTAATTATATCAATATAATTTAGAACAAGGAAATAAGAGCTTTATTTTTAAAATGTTGCGCGTGAATTTAGTCTTAAGTTGCGAACCAATCGCTCTCATGTTTACATCCGAAATATCAATATTAAAATAAATCTAACTAAAATATTCATAATAATCATAGTGAAACTAAGGATCAATGTAACTCATTTTTGACACCGCATGACAAAATGCTAAGCGAAATTTGTTCGATTACTTCAATTTGTATAGTATATTCCTTCCATAAAAGTGCTTCCACCAATTTCGTCAGATATTCTGAGATTACTTAAAACTCCGTAACTATCCCACTCCACAAAAGCTTCCCATAATCTGTCTTAATTGTTGTATTCCAAAATATACTTTCGGAAAACTTATCGAACAGCACACCAATTTTAAAAACCCTAATTTCTTATTAGAGCAAACTTAATTGTATTACATATGGTAAAATAATTGATGAATTGTATTGGCTGAGTGGCACATTCACAATAAGTATACGCAGTGTACTCGCATGACTTCAGAAGCGTTTCTACTTGCCGTACATCTAAATACATATGTATGTATGTGCATTGAAAGCTCTAAAACATGTCCAACCTACGCATAAAACGACACTTAAAATAAATTTCTGATTTAGTGTTCGCCCTCCTGTATTTGAGTAGAGTTACAATAATCAGCAAACGCTCGTAAACTTACATACACATTTACATAAGTGAGCAGAAGAATGGTAGAGGTGTAAATGCACTTGCTACGATTCACTGCAAACGAAATAGTGCGAGTGGTAAGAATGCACACCTGTAGGTTCGTAGACCCGTAAGCCAGCAGAGTCACAACTCAGCAGCCTAGCAGTTAAGGTACACGCAAACATCTTGACCCAGTAATTCCCTTTAATTCATGCTTCATGCGTGTTTGCTGCATTCAACACTGCTCGACAAAATATTATTGTTATGGTGTCGAGTCAGAGAGGCATACAAGCAGAAATCCTTCTTACGCAGTGCAGTGATGCAGCCCGGCTTTGGTCCAAAGAAAATTTCGTGCGCGTATAACACTTCAGACTTTCCGACCAACATCTAAGCAAAACAACAACTTCATCATGCAGCTAGCACAACAGCAATGTGGTGAAAATTTAGGTACGAGAAGCTTATGTTGCAGCTGATGGAATGGTGCATTAATTGCAAGTTGAAAATTTGACTTGGTAAATGGAGTAGAAATAGCATTCGAATAATTTTCCATGCATATACCAGCAGACGCTTTACCCTGCAATATTGGTCGGCTTATGAGTATGCCAAACTCTTGTGAATATACGGTAAAACATAGTATTGATTGCTGACATTTATTGCAAAACTCATCACTTGGTATGATATGTGGATGTGTGTATTAAGACTACACACTTTGCTCAGCAGCAGTAGATCTCCAATGCAGGCTTCTCTGGTATAATTGGCATACCACTACCACTTAAGGCTTCTTTATGGATAATTGCCATGGCAATCGAGTCAAATCTTTACCTTTACATCAACTAGTGTATGTATCTAAGTGTAGGCGCATAACTTGCTTATTTTCTTGACCTTAAATTGACAATATAACACAGAGCATAGGACAATGGCAAGCGATATTTATGGGCCATAAGGCAAATATATGTAACTGTATGTAGATAGATAAGGCAGATTTAACGAGAGACATCAAGTAAATTGACTATAAATACTGTGCACAAAACGTCAGAAGCCAAATAGGCAAAGCACAAAATAATTTAAATTGTGTAAAGTTAAACAGTTCATTTTATATTCCATGTACATATATGACAACGACCAAAAGCAATAAGTTTCAATTGACAATCAATCCCTTTTTTAGTCATAAATTCAATATATTATCATCTCTTTATTCGTCGTCTTTTTCGATAGAAGTTCAAAGGATAGTATGAATTTTTAAATAAATGTTCGTTAAGCGTAAAGCCTATTTATGTATATCCAAAGGTCACAAAGTTCTGGTAGAACTTAAAATTATATACTCTTACAGTTTTGTAAGAACTAAAAGAAAAAATTTCGTTGAATAACACATTCGTTATTGGACGAAATTGTAAATCGATTAAAATCAACATCATTATATTGCGCATATCCGGATTAGAAGAACGTAAAGACCGGTTTCAAAAGTTTTTTATATCAAACCCCATTATGTATGTTTAAATAATACGTTCACTTAATGCTAATAAAATATTCTTCATTTTAACTGTTATAGGTACAAGCTTTGATGTGAGGAAAACAGATCCCCGTAAAATAATTCAAATATCGCACATATTGCTCAATACATACGGAAGATTGAAATTGACTATATTGGAAGGTTTGGACTGATTTCATGTACTCTGCCATTCAACTTAAATATTCACGCTCATAGTTATTAAGATATCTTATATATTTACCGATATACTTACGTGGTGTAAAGACAACTTAAAGCACAAATGTTTTCTTAGTCCGACCAATTTTAGGTGAAAATTCTCATATGGTAAATTCTTTGAATTCATTGGTTCTTGAATTATTTATTGTGACTTCAACTTAATATAAATCGGCCAACTATTATCTCTCGCGCTTATAATGGCGTTTAGATATCGTCAACTGGCAGCCATCCTGTCACAACACTTGCTTGATAAACAGCAACCTTGCACACCTGCTTGCATTAGCCGGACATAACCGCACTGGTTAATGAAGTTTTCTGTTTGTGGGACAAGGACGGTGTGTGGATGCAGGTTACGCTACAGTGTCTAATGCTCATTTTGCTTTCATTTCGTCGTTGCCTATAGTTACTGTGTTGGTACATCAGCAACGAGTTAAGCATAGTCGAGCTAGAGGAAATCATAATCGAAGGAATGGAATAAATTTTTTCTCACAGTGTTGCAACTTTGCTTCCAGGCTTTCCTTAGATTTATCGTTGTCATTGTGCAAGGCACACAAGAGTCAATACTCGGCCGCATTTCGTTGGCGGCTAAAGTTAAATTCATATTAAATTGTAAAACAACAGCAATATTGCTAAACTCGTCACAGTAAGAGTCTGATTGCGAAACTGTATAAACACAGTTGGTTGTTGTAGTTGTTGCGGTTCATCCTTGAGTCTGAGCGCAAAAGTTTGCAAGTGCATTTGGATGTGTCAAATTTCTATTAAATTAGTCTAAAAAATTAAATTATGTGTAAACAATAAAGGACAACAGTTTTGCTTTAAAAACTAACAGTAAGCTAATTTTAGTAATAATAGCCACGTTGCACACTGGTACCTGAATGTATGAATTTATGTGCATATAAACATATAATATACTCGGGCGAGCATATTCTCGGCTTATAAATACAAATAACAGCATAAGACTAGTGTTTCTGGACCGTTGGTTAACTTTTATTTTTTATGTTTTGATCCGCTCTAGTGGTCCATCAGTTGAAGTTAGCTTGTAGTGGGGATAAAGTTTTAAGCCGTGCTGTGCTTATTACATAGATTGCTAATAAACATTGTTGCCATACAGCAGCTTTCGGAGCAAAAGGAAAAAGATACTTAAACATAGCTAGTTTTCAAAGTCATCATAAATTGGTATATTATTTACAGGCTTTTAACTTTTTATATTATTTTCGTAAAGCAAAATAAACAAATTGAACCGGCACGCATGCTGTTATCCGCACATGCGCTCTCTGTAATACCTTAAACTCTCTGCGTGTTTCATCTTTGAGTGTAATAAAATTTGGAAATAATCACATTGGAAGTAACTGGAAAGGATTGATAACAGCAGCCAAATGGGGCAGTTGACCATTTGAACCCAACTCTCCTGCCATTAAATTGCTGTGTTCGTTGAGACATTTTAATTGTCGTATATTTAGTCTACCATATTGCTTGCTTGTTAAATGTACAGGCACATTTAAGAAAGACTGCTATTCTTTCCAAAACAAAAAGAGAAATGAAAAAAAAAATCACTTCACTAACTAAAATTTATATATCGAATGGAAAAGGCAATTAATTAAGTAATAACACGAAGAGTAAAATTCATTCTTTAATTTGTTAAAAATAAATGCAAATCAGAACCTCACTTTTAGCCATGATAAAAATATGTTTTCAGCAATTAGTGCCGAGATAACTTGTTTAGTAGGGATATAATTTTCGAACATCAATTCCATTTACGATATAAAAGCCCATTTGACTGACTAGAACAACGAAATCGTTGGCGATAAATTGAAGTAAATATGCTGGAAAAATTTTTAACGAATTAACAAAATGTGCAATACTCAGCTATGGTAGAGGTCCGTAAAATTTTAGCAAGCC